>NW_026975204.1:0-128238 GCF_030014295.1 Loxodonta africana | reverse complement strand
ATAGAGAGATAGTATTTAGATGAATAGATCCAATTCAAGCCGAATCGATTCGAATGGAGAGGAAAGGAGACAAATCGTGATGAATCGAATCGATTCGAATAGATTAGAGTAGGGTATGGTAGAACAGAATAGAATAGAGTAGAAAAGAGTAGAATGGTGTGGAATGGAGTTGAATGGAGCCAAATAGAGACAAATAAAGTAGAAAGGGTTGAGTAGAGCTGAACAGGGCTGAATAAGGTTCACTCGAGCCTAATTATGCTGAATTGAGCAGAATCGAGACGAACTGACCCAATTCAAGCCAAATAGAGCTAAATCGAGCCGATTCAAGCCTAATCACATGGAATCACGTCGAAATGCGTTGAATCGAATAGATTAGTGTAGAGGAGGGTACGGCAGGAGAGGCTAGACTACAACACAACAGAACACAATAGAAAGAAGAGAATAGAATTAAGTAGAGTCGGGTCCAGTAGAATAGAGTCAAATCGAGTTGACGAGAGCTGAAAAGAGCCAAACAGAGCTGAATACAGCCGAATTGACCAAATTCAAGGTGAATCGAGATGAATCAAGTCCAATGGTTTGAAATGTGTCGAATCGAATCAAATAGATTAGTGTGGGGAAGGTAAGGTTAGGGAAGGGTAGAGAAGAATAGAATAGAGTAGAATAGAACAGAACAGAAAGAATCGAGTAGACTAGAGTCACACAGAGTCGAATACTGCCAAAAAGAGCCGAATAGAGTGGAAAAGAGCCGAATAGAACCGAATCGAGTTTAATGGAGGAGAAAGGAGATGAATTGAGCCGATATGACCCGAATCAGGTCGAATTCTGTTCAAGTGTGTCGAATAGCATAGAACAGATTACAGTAGGCTAAGTTAGGGTAGGGTAGGGTAGAATAGAGTGCAGTAGAACAGACCAGAAGAGAAGAGAACACAACTGAAAGACTAGAATAGGGTCGAGACGAGCAGAGTATAGAAGAGTAGAGTAGAGTAGAGTCGAATATTGCCGAATAGAGCCAAAGACAGCTAAATAGAGCCCAAAAGAGCTAAATCGATAGAAACCAAGACAAATCATGCCGAATCCCGTGGAATCGTGCTCTATCGCGTCGAATCCCGTCGAATTGCATTGAATCTGATCAATTCCAATCCAATCCAATCCAATCCATTACAATAGACTAGAGTAGGGTAGAGTCCAATACAATACAGTAGAGAACAGTTTAGGATGGAGTAGAATGGTGTGGCATGGAGTCGAGTGGAGTCGAAAAGAGATAATAGAGTTGAGTAGAGTCTAACAGAGCCGAATAGAGCCTATTCGAGCTGACTAGAGCCGAATGGAGCCGATTAGAGCTGAATCGAACCGATTTGAGCCGATTGGGGATGAATGGAGTGGAAAGGAGCCGATTTGAGCTGAATCGCATCGAGATGCGTGGAATCGAATCCAGTAGAATAGATTAGATTAGGGTAGGGTGGAATAGAGTAGACTAAACACAGTAGAAGAGAATGGAAAGAATACAATAGAATAGAGTAGAAAAGGGTAGAGCAGAGCAGAATAGTGTAGAGTAGAATAGAGTAGAGTAGAACAGAGCCGAAGCAAGCTGAATGGAGACGAAAAGAGACAAATCTCGTCGAATGGCGTCGAATCCCATGGAATCAATCACAGTAGGGTATAGTAGAATAGCGTAGAATGGAGTAGAATGGTGTGCAATGGAATCGAGTAGAGTAGAAGAGAGCCGAAGAGGGCCGAAGAGAGCCAAATCGAGCTGAATTGAGCGAAATCGAGCCGAATCCAGTGAATCGAGCCTAATCAAGCCGAATCGACACTATTCGAGACAAATGGAGCCGGATGGACATGAATCACACCGATTCGGCCCCTAGTCGCGTCAAAATTTGTCGAATTCAATTGAATAGACTAGAGTAGGGGAGGTTCGGGTAGGCTAGGGTAGGGTAGAATGGAGTAGAATAGAATAAAACAGAACAGAACACAACAAAATAGAACAGAACAACACAGAACGAATACAGAAACGAGTAGGCTAGAGTAGAGTAGAGGGGAATAGAGTAGAGTAGAATAGATTCGAACAGAGCCAAATCGAGCCGAATCGCGTCGAAATGGGTTGAATGAATCAAATCCAATCAAGTGGATTACAATACCTTAGAGTTGGGTAGCATAGGGTAGGGTAGAATAGAGTAGAATAGTACAGAACAGAGTAGAAACAATACAATAGAATAGAGAAGAGTTGACTAGAGTAGAATAGAGCTGAATAGAGCCAAATGCAGATGAAACGAGAGGAATCGTGTAGAAGCAATTAGAGTGGTGCTGGGTAGGGTAGAGCAGAATAGAGTAGAATAGTGTAGAATAGTGTGGAATGAATAGAATGGAGTAGAATGGAGTCAAATAGAAATGAATAGAGTAGAAAAGAGTCGAATAGAGCAGAATAGGGCCGAAGAACGCCAAATCGAGCAGATTCGAAGCGACTCAAGCCAAAACAAGCTGAATGGAGCCTAACTGAGCCGAATAGAGCCAAATCGAGCCGAATCGAGCCGATTCAAGCTTCATCGCCTCGAATCGCGTTCAATGCGTCAAATCCAATTGAGACGTATAGATTAGAGAAGGGGAGGGGAGGGGAGGGGAGAATAGAACAGCGTAGAGTGGAATAGAAGCGATTAGAACAGAATAGAAGGAATAGAATCGAGTAGAATAGAGTGGAAAAGAGTAGAGTCGAATACAGTCGAATAGAGCCGACTAAGCTGAATAGAGACGAATGGAGCTGAATACAGCCGAAAAGAGCTGTATACTGCCGAATCACACCTAATCGAGCGGAATCAAGCAGAATCGCACTGACTGTCACCGAACAGCGTCGAATCGAATCAGGTCGAATCGAGTCGAGCCACATCGTTTTGAATCAAACAAGGTCAAATCGCTTCATATCGTGTCGAATCCCATGGAATCACGTCGAATAACTTCGAATCGCGTCAAACCTCAGAGAATCCTACCGAATCACGTCGAGTCGCATGGAATCTCATCAAATCCCTTCAGATCTTGCTGAATCCAGTCAAGTCATATCAAATCACTTTGCACGGAATCGAATTGAATCCAATAGACTAAAGTAGGCTAGGTTCGGGTGGGGTGCCGTAGGGTCGGGTAGGGTAGAATAGAATAGAGTACAACAGAATAGGAGAGAACAGAACAGAACAGAAAGAATACAACAGAACAGAATAGAGTCAAAGAGAGAGAACATACCCGAATTGAGCCGAGTGGAGACAAAACGAGACGAATCACGTCCGGTTGCTTCGAATCGCGTCAAATCAAATCGAATCAATTAGAAGAGATTAGGGTAGGGAAGGGTAGAACAGAATAGAGGGAAATAGTGAAGAATGCTGTGGAATGGAATAGAATGGAGTTGAACGGAGTCCAATAGAGACGGATAGATATGAATAGAGTACAAAAGAGTCTAATAGAGAAGAATAGGGCCGGATAGGGCCAAATAAGGCCTAATTGAGCAGAATCCAGCAGAATCGATGGAATTCGAGCCTATTCGAGCCAAATGGAGTGAAATGGAGTCAAGTCGAGCCGAACGAATAGAGCCGATGCGAACTGAATCGAGCTGATTCAAGCCTAATCGCGTCAAATCGCGTGGAAATACGTCACATCGAATCTAATCAAATAGATTAGGGGAGGGGCGGGTGGGTAGAATAGAACAGAATAGTACAGAATAGAAAGACTAGAATATAGTACAGTAGGGTGGAGTAGAGAGAGTAAAGCAGAGCAGAGTAGAATTGAGTCAAATAGAGTCAAATAGTGCAGGACATAGCTGAATAGAGCCCATTCTGGCCGAATCGAGTCAAATGGAAACAAAACGAGATGAATCACACCGAATTGCTTCGAATCGCATCCAGTCGAATAGATTAGAGTAACGTAGGGTAGAGTAGAACAGAATAGAGTAGAATAGCGTAGAATGGAGAAGAGTGGAGTCAAATGGAGTCGAACAGAGACAAATAGAGTAGAAAAGAGTCGAATCGAGCCAAATAGGGCCGAATAAGGCTGAACCGAGTGGAAACGAGCTGAATTGAAGCGATTCGAGCCAAATCGAGCTGAATCGAGCTGATGTTGCGGAATCGAGCCGACTCAAGCGTGATGGTGTCCAGTCGCATCGAAATGCTTTGAATCGAATCAAATGGAATCGATTAGAATAGGTTAGGGTAGGGTAGTTTATGATAGGAAGACTAGGGTAGATGCAAGTAGACTACACTAGACAAGAGAAGGCTAGAGTAGAAGCCTAGACTAGTAAGCTGGACTAGTCAGCTAGACTAGTGGCATAGAGCAGTAGCCTAGACAACTAGTCTTGAATAGTACCCTAAGTCAGTAATCTGAACGAGTACCCTTGCCTGAACTCTTAGCCTAATCTAGTACCCTTGCCTTAATTAGTAGTCCTAACAAGTACCCTTGCCTTAACCAGTAGTCTTCACTAGTACCCTTGCCTTCACTAGTAGTATGTCCTTAACAAGTAGCCTGAACGGGTAGCCTTGCCTTAACCAGTACCCTCAACAAGTACCCACGCCTTAACTAGTAGCCTGGCCTTAACTAGTAGCCTGGCCTTAACTAGTTGCCTGAACTAGTACACTTGCCTTAAGGAGTACCCTTGCCCGAACTACTCCCCTTAATTAGGACCCTTATTGAATAACCCTCAGTAGTAGAGTATGGTACGGTGGAGTAGCATAGGGTAGGGAAGCCTACGGTGGAACAGAGAAAATAGAAGGAAATAGAATAGAACAGCATAGGTCAGGGTAGGTTAGCTTAGTGCAGGGTATGGTAGAGTAGCATAGGATGGAATAGAGAAAATAGAAAAGGAGACTAGAAAAGAGCAGACTAGATTAGGATAGGGTAGGGTGGGGGAGGGTTTTGTAGAATACAGTAGTGTAGAATGGAATAGAATGGTGTGGAGTGGAGTCGAATGGATTCGGACAGAGATGAATAGAGTAGAAAAGAGTTGAATAGAGCCGAATAACGCTGAATAGGACCAAATATGGCCGAAATGAGCCGAATCGAGTCGAGTCCACCAGATTCGGGATGAATGCAGCTGAGTGGAGCTGAAATGAGCCAAATAGAGACAAACTGAACCCAGCAAAATCGAGCCAAAACACACTTAATTGCATCCTATTGCATCGGATCTCGTCGAATTCCATCAAATCCCACCAAAACGCATCAAATCTCGCGGAATCTCACCGAATCCCGTCGAATTGTCTCAAATCGGGTCGAATGGTGTCAAACGGAATGGAATCGAATTAAATCGAATAGATTAGAGTAGTGTAGATTAGGCTGGGATTCAGTAGGGAAGGGCACAGAAGAATAGAATAGAGTAGAACAGAAGAGAATACCAAGAGTAGAATGGAGTAGAGTTGAGTAGAGTGGAATAGTCAGAGTCGGGTAGTGCAGAATATAGATGAATAGATCCAATTCAAGCCGAATCGATTCGAATGGAGAGGAAAGGAGACAAATCGTGATGAATCGAATCGATTCGAATAGATTAGAGTAGGGTATGGTAGAACAGAATAGAATAGAGTAGAAAAGAGTAGAATGGTGTGGAATGGAGTTGAATGGAGCCAAATAGAGACAAATAAAGTAGAAAGGGTTGAGTAGAGCTGAACAGGGCTGAATAAGGTTCACTCGAGCCTAATTATGCTGAATTGAGCAGAATCGAGACGAACTGACCCAATTCAAGCCAAATAGAGCTAAATCGAGCCGATTCAAGCCTAATCACATGGAATCGCGTCGAAATGCGTTGAATCGAATAGATTAGTGTAGAGGAGGGTACGGCAGGAGAGGCTAGACTACAACACAACAGAACACAATAGAAAGAAGAGAATAGAATTAAGTAGAGTCGGGTCCAGTAGAATAGAGTCAAATCGAGTTGACGAGAGCTGAAAAGAGCCAAACAGAGCTGAATACAGCCGAATTGACCAAATTCAAGGTGAATCGAGATGAATCAAGTCCAATGGTTTGAAATGTGTCGAATCGAATCAAATAGATTAGTGTGGGGAAGGTAAGGTTAGGGAAGGGTAGAGAAGAATAGAATAGAGTAGAATAGAACAGAACAGAAAGAATCGAGTAGACTAGAGTCACACAGAGTCGAATACTGCCAAAAAGAGCCGAATAGAGTGGAAAAGAGCCGAATAGAACCGAATCGAGTTTAATGGAGGAGAAAGGAGATGAATCGAGCCGATATGACCCGAATCAGGTCGAATTCCGTTCAAGTGTGTCGAATAGCATAGAACAGATTACAGTAGGCTAAGTTAGGGTAGGGTAGGGTAGAATAGAGTGCAGTAGAACAGAGCAGAAGAGAAGAGAACACAACTGAAAGAATAGAATAGGGTCGAGACGAGCAGAGTATAGAAGAGTAGAGTAGAGTAGAGTCGAATATTGCCGAATAGAGCCAAAGACAGCCAAATAGAGCCCAAAAGAGCTAAATCGATAGAAACCAAGACAAATCACGCCGAATCCCGTGGAATCGTGCTCTATCGCGTCGAATCCCGTCGAATTGCGTTGAATCTGATCAATTCCAATCCAATCCAATCCAATCCATTACAATAGACTAGAGTAGGGTAGAGTCCAATACAATACAGTAGAGAACAGTTTAGGATGGAGTAGAATGGTGTGGCATGGAGTCGAGTGGAGTCGAAAAGAGATAATAGAGTTGAGTAGAGTCTAACAGAGCCGAATAGAGCCTATTCGAGCTGACTAGAGCCGAATGGAGCCGATTAGAGCTGAATCGAACCGATTTGAGCCGATTGGGGATGAATGGAGTGGAAAGGAGCCGATTTGAGCTGAATCGCATCGAGATGCGTGGAATCGAATCCAGTAGAATAGATTAGATTAGGGTAGGGTGGAATAGAGTAGACTTGAACACAGTAGAAGAGAATGGAAAGAATACAATAGAATAGAGTAGAAAAGGGTAGAGCAGAGCAGAATAGTGTAGAGTAGAATAGAGTAGAGTAGAACAGAGTCGAATCAAGCTGAATGGAGACGAAACGAGACAAATCGCGTCAAATGGCGTCGTATCCCGTCAAATCAATTTTTATAGTAGAATAGCGTAGAATGGAGTGGAATGGTGTGCAATGGAATCGAGTAGAGTAGAAAAGAGCTGAAGAGAGCCGAAGAGAGCCAAATCGAGCTGAATTGGGCGAAATCGAGCCGAATCCAGTGAATCGAGCCTAGTCAAGCCGAATCGACACTATTCGAGACAAATGGAGCCGGATGGACATGAATCACACCGATTCGGCCCCTAGTCGCGTCAAAATTTGTCGAATTCAATTGAATAGACTAGAGTAGGGGAGGTTCGGGTAGGCTAGGGTAGGGTAGAATGGAGTAGAATAGAATAAAACAGAACAGAACACAACAAAATAGAACAGAACAACACAGAACGAATACAGAAACGAGTAGGCTAGAGTAGAGTAGAGGGGAATAGAGTAGAGTAGAATAGATTCGAACAGAGCCAAATCGAGCCGAATCGCGTCGAAATGGGTTGAATGAATCAAATCCAATCAAGTGGATTACAATACCTTAGAGTTGGGTAGCATAGGGTAGGGTAGAATAGAGTAGAATAGTACAGAACAGAGTAGAAACAATACAATAGAATAGAGAAGAGTTGACTAGAGTAGAATAGAGCTGAATAGAGCCAAATGCAGACGAAACGAGAGGAATCGTGTAGAAGCAATTAGAGTGGTGCTGGGTAGGGTAGAGCAGAATAGAGTAGAATAGTGTAGAATAGTGTGGAATGAATAGAATGGAGGAGAATGGAGTCAAATAGAAATGAATAGAGTAGAAAAGAGTCGAATAGAGCAGAATAGGGCCGAAGAACGCCAAATCGAGCAGATTCGAAGCGACTCAAGCCAAAACAAGCTGAATGGAGCCTAACTGAGCCGAATAGAGCCAAATCGAGCCGAATCGAGCCGATTCAAGCTTCATCGCCTCGAATCGCGTTCAATGCGTCAAATCCAATTGAGACGTATAGATTAGAGAAGGGGAGGGGAGGGGAGGGGAGAATAGAACAGCGTAGAGTGGAATAGAAGCGATTAGAACAGAATAGAAGGAATAGAATCGAGTAGAATAGAGTGGAAAAGAGTAGAGTCGAATACAGTCGAATAGAGCCGACTAAGCTGAATAGAGACGAATGGAGCTGAATACAGCCGAAAAGAGCTGTATACTGCCGAATCACACCTAATCGAGCGGAATCAAGCAGAATCGCACTGACTGTCACCGAACAGCGTCGAATCGAATCAGGTCGAATCGAGTCGAGCCACATCGTTTTGAATCAAACAAGGTCAAATCGCTTCATATCGTGTCGAATCCCATGGAATCACGTCGAATAACTTCGAATCGCGTCAAACCTCAGAGAATCCTACCGAATCACGTCGAGTCGCATGGAATCTCATCAAATCCCTTCAGATCTTGCTGAATCCAGTCAAGTCATATCAAATCGCTTTGCACGGAATCGAATTGAATCCAATAGACTAAAGCAGGCTAGGTTCGGGTGGGGTGCCGTAGGGTCGGGTAGGGTAGAATAGAATAGAGTACAACAGAATAGGAGAGAACAGAACAGAACAGAAAGAATACAACAGAACAGAATAGAGTCAAAGAGAGAGAACATACCCGAATTGAGCCGAGTGGAGACAAAACGAGACGAATCACGTCCGGTTGCTTCGAATCGCGTCAAATCAAATCGAATCGATTAGAAGAGATTAGGGTAGGGAAGGGTAGAATAGAATAGAGGAAAATAGTGAAGAATGCTGTGGAATGGAATAGAATGGAGTTGAACGGAGTCCAATAGAGACGGAGAGATATGAATAGAGTACAAAAGAGTCTAATAGAGAAGAATAGGGCCGGATAGGGCCAAATAAGGCCTAATTGAGCAGAATCCAGCAGAATCGATGGAATTCGAGCCTAATCGAGCCGAATGGAGTGAAATGGAGTCAAGTCGAGCCGAATAGAGCCGATGCGAACTGAATCGAGCTGATTCAAGCCTAATCGCGTCAAATCGCGTGGAAATACGTCACATCGAATCTAATCAAATAGATTAGGGGAGGGGCGGGTGGGTAGAATAGAACAGAATAGTACAGAATAGAAAGACTAGAATATAGTACAGTAGGGTGGAGTAGAGAGAGTAAAGCAGAGCAGAGTAGAATTGAGTCAAATAGAGTCAAATAGTGCAGGACATAGCTGAATAGAGCCCATTCTGGCCGAATCGAGTCAAATGGAAACAAAACGAGATGAATCACACCGAATTGCTTCGAATCGCATCCAGTCGAATAGATTAGAGTAACGTAGGGTAGAGTAGAACAGAATAGAGTAGAATAGCGTAGAATGGAGAAGAGTGGAGTCAAATGGAGTCGAACAGAGACAAATAGAGTAGAAAAGAGTCGAATCGAGCCAAATAGGGCCGAATAAGGCTGAACCGAGTGGAAACGAGCTGAATTGAAGCGATTCGAGCCAAATCGAGCTGAATCGAGCTGATGTTGCGGAATCGAGCCGACTCAAGCGTGATGGTGTCCAGTCGCATCGAAATGCTTTGAATCGAATCAAATGGACTCGATTAGAATAGGTTAGGGTAGGGTAGTTTATGATAGGAAGACTAGGGTAGATGCAAGTAGACTACACTAGACAAGAGAAGGCTAGAGTAGAAGCCTAGACTAGTAAGCTGGACTAGTCAGCTAGACTAGTGGCATAGAGCAGTAGCCTAGACAACTAGTCTTGAATAGTACCCTAAGTCAGTAATCTGAACGAGTACCCTTGCCTGAACTCTTAGCCTAATCTAGTACCCTTGCCTTAATTAGTAGTCCTAACAAGTACCCTTGCCTTAACCAGTAGTCTTCACTAGTACCCTTGCCTTCACTAGTAGTATGTCCTTAACAAGTAGCCTGAACGGGTAGCCTTGCCTTAACCAGTACCCTCAACAAGTACCCACGCCTTAACTAGTAGCCTGGCCTTAACTAGTAGCCTGGCCTTAACTAGTAGCCTGAACTAGTACACTTGCCTTAAGGAGTACCCTTGCCCGAACTACTCCCCTTAATTAGGACCCTTATTGAATAACCCTCAGTAGTAGAGTATGGTACGGTGGAGTAGCATAGGGTAGGGAAGCCTACGGTGGAACAGAGAAAATAGAAGGAAATAGAATAGAACAGCATAGGTCAGGGTAGGTTAGCTTACTGCAGGGTATGGTAGAGTAGCATAGGATGGAATAGAGAAAATGGAAAAGGAGACTAGAAAAGAGCAGACTAGATTAGGATAGGGTAGGGTGGGGGAGGGTTTTGTAGAATACAGTAGTGTAGAATGGAATAGAATGGTGTGGAGTGGAGTCGAATGGATTCGGACAGAGATGAATAGAGTAGAAAAGAGTTGAATAGAGCCGAATAACGCTGAATAGGACCAAATATGGCCGAAATGAGCCGAATCGAGTCGAGTCCACCAGATTCGGGATGAATGCAGCTGAGTGGAGCTGAAATGAGCCAAATAGAGACAAACTGAACCCAGCAAAATCGAGCCAAAACACACTTAATTGCATCCTATTGCATCGGATCTCGTCGAATTCCATCAAATCCCACCAAAACGCATCAAATCTCGCGGAATCTCACCGAATCCCGTCGAATTGTCTCAAATCGGGTCGAATGGTGTCAAACGGAATGGAATCGAATTAAATCGAATAGATTAGAGTAGTGTAGATTAGGCTGGGATTCAGTAGGGAAGGGCACAGAAGAATAGAATAGAGTAGAACAGAAGAGAATACCAAGAGTAGAATGGAGTAGAGTTGAGTAGAGTGGAATAGTCAGAGTCGGGTAGTGCAGAATATAGATGAATAGATCCAATTCAAGCCGAATCGATTCGAATGGAGAGGAAAGGAGACAAATCGTGATGAATCGAATCGATTCGAATAGATTAGAGTAGGGTATGGTAGAACAGAATAGAATAGAGTAGAAAAGAGTAGAATGGTGTGGAATGGAGTTGAATGGAGCCAAATAGAGACAAATAAAGTAGAAAGGGTTGAGTAGAGCTGAACAGGGCTGAATAAGGTTCACTCGAGCCTAATTATGCTGAATTGAGCAGAATCGAGACGAACTGACCCAATTCAAGCCAAATAGAGCTAAATCGAGCCGATTCAAGCCTAATCACATGGAATCACGTCGAAATGCGTTGAATCGAATAGATTAGTGTAGAGGAGGGTACGGCAGGAGAGGCTAGACTACAACACAACAGAACACAATAGAAAGAAGAGAATAGAATTAAGTAGAGTCGGGTCCAGTAGAATAGAGTCAAATCGAGTTGACGAGAGCTGAAAAGAGCCAAACAGAGCTGAATACAGCCGAATTGACCAAATTCAAGGTGAATCGAGATGAATCAAGTCCAATGGTTTGAAATGTGTCGAATCGAATCAAATAGATTAGTGTGGGGAAGGTAAGGTTAGGGAAGGGTAGAGAAGAATAGAATAGAGTAGAATAGAACAGAACAGAAAGAATCGAGTAGACTAGAGTCACACAGAGTCGAATACTGCCAAAAAGAGCCGAATAGAGTGGAAAAGAGCCGAATAGAACCGAATCGAGTTTAATGGAGGAGAAAGGAGATGAATTGAGCCGATATGACCCGAATCAGGTCGAATTCTGTTCAAGTGTGTCGAATAGCATAGAACAGATTACAGTAGGCTAAGTTAGGGTAGGGTAGGGTAGAATAGAGTGCAGTAGAACAGACCAGAAGAGAAGAGAACACAACTGAAAGACTAGAATAGGGTCGAGACGAGCAGAGTATAGAAGAGTAGAGTAGAGTAGAGTCGAATATTGCCGAATAGAGCCAAAGACAGCTAAATAGAGCCCAAAAGAGCTAAATCGATAGAAACCAAGACAAATCATGCCGAATCCCGTGGAATCGTGCTCTATCGCGTCGAATCCCGTCGAATTGCATTGAATCTGATCAATTCCAATCCAATCCAATCCAATCCATTACAATAGACTAGAGTAGGGTAGAGTCCAATACAATACAGTAGAGAACAGTTTAGGATGGAGTAGAATGGTGTGGCATGGAGTCGAGTGGAGTCGAAAAGAGATAATAGAGTTGAGTAGAGTCTAACAGAGCCGAATAGAGCCTATTCGAGCTGACTAGAGCCGAATGGAGCCGATTAGAGCTGAATCGAACCGATTTGAGCCGATTGGGGATGAATGGAGTGGAAAGGAGCCGATTTGAGCTGAATCGCATCGAGATGCGTGGAATCGAATCCAGTAGAATAGATTAGATTAGGGTAGGGTGGAATAGAGTAGACTTAAACACAGTAGAAGAGAATGGAAAGAATACAATAGAATAGAGTAGAAAAGGGTAGAGCAGAGCAGAATAGTGTAGAGTAGAATAGAGTAGAGTAGAACAGAGCCGAAGCAAGCTGAATGGAGACGAAAAGAGACAAATCTCGTCGAATGGCGTCGAATCCCATGGAATCAATCACAGTAGGGTATAGTAGAATAGCGTAGAATGGAGTAGAATGGTGTGCAATGGAATCGAGTAGAGTAGAAGAGAGCCGAAGAGGGCCGAAGAGAGCCAAATCGAGCTGAATTGAGCGAAATCGAGCCGAATCCAGTGAATCGAGCCTAATCAAGCCGAATCGACACTATTCGAGACAAATGGAGCCGGATGGACATGAATCACACCGATTCGGCCCCTAGTCGCGTCAAAATTTGTCGAATTCAATTGAATAGACTAGAGTAGGGGAGGTTCGGGTAGGCTAGGGTAGGGTAGAATGGAGTAGAATAGAATAAAACAGAACAGAACACAACAAAATAGAACAGAACAACACAGAACGAATACAGAAACGAGTAGGCTAGAGTAGAGTAGAGGGGAATAGAGTAGAGTAGAATAGATTCGAACAGAGCCAAATCGAGCCGAATCGCGTCGAAATGGGTTGAATGAATCAAATCCAATCAAGTGGATTACAATACCTTAGAGTTGGGTAGCATAGGGTAGGGTAGAATAGAGTAGAATAGTACAGAACAGAGTAGAAACAATACAATAGAATAGAGAAGAGTTGACTAGAGTAGAATAGAGCTGAATAGAGCCAAATGCAGACGAAACGAGAGGAATCGTGTAGAAGCAATTAGAGTGGTGCTGGGTAGGGTAGAGCAGAATAGAGTAGAATAGTGTAGAATAGTGTGGAATGAATAGAATGGAGTAGAATGGAGTCAAATAGAAATGAATAGAGTAGAAAAGAGTCGAATAGAGCAGAATAGGGCCGAAGAACGCCAAATCGAGCAGATTCGAAGCGACTCAAGCCAAAACAAGCTGAATGGAGCCTAACTGAGCCGAATAGAGCCAAATCGAGCCGAATCGAGCCGATTCAAGCTTCATCGCCTCGAATCGCGTTCAATGCGTCAAATCCAATTGAGACGTATAGATTAGAGAAGGGGAGGGGAGGGGAGGGGAGAATAGAACAGCGTAGAGTGGAATAGAAGCGATTAGAACAGAATAGAAGGAATAGAATCGAGTAGAATAGAGTGGAAAAGAGTAGAGTCGAATACAGTCGAATAGAGCCGACTAAGCTGAATAGAGACGAATGGAGCTGAATACAGCCGAAAAGAGCTGTATACTGCCGAATCACACCTAATCGAGCGGAATCAAGCAGAATCGCACTGACTGTCACCGAACAGCGTCGAATCGAATCAGGTCGAATCGAGTCGAGCCACATCGTTTTGAATCAAACAAGGTCAAATCGCTTCATATCGTGTCGAATCCCATGGAATCACGTCGAATAACTTCGAATCGCGTCAAACCTCAGAGAATCCTACCGAATCACGTCGAGTCGCATGGAATCTCATCAAATCCCTTCAGATCTTGCTGAATCCAGTCAAGTCATATCAAATCGCTTTGCACGGAATCGAATTGAATCCAATAGACTAAAGCAGGCTAGGTTCGGGTGGGGTGCCGTAGGGTCGGGTAGGGTAGAATAGAATAGAGTACAACAGAATAGGAGAGAACAGAACAGAACAGAAAGAATACAACAGAACAGAATAGAGTCAAAGAGAGAGAACATACCCGAATTGAGCCGAGTGGAGACAAAACGAGACGAATCACGTCCGGTTGCTTCGAATCGCGTCAAATCAAATCGAATCGATTAGAAGAGATTAGGGTAGGGAAGGGTAGAATAGAATAGAGGAAAATAGTGAAGAATGCTGTGGAATGGAATAGAATGGAGTTGAACGGAGTCCAATAGAGACGGAGAGATATGAATAGAGTACAAAAGAGTCTAATAGAGAAGAATAGGGCCGGATAGGGCCAAATAAGGCCTAATTGAGCAGAATCCAGCAGAATCGATGGAATTCGAGCCTAATCGAGCCGAATGGAGTGAAATGGAGTCAAGTCGAGCCGAATAGAGCCGATGCGAACTGAATCGAGCTGATTCAAGCCTAATCGCGTCAAATCGCGTGGAAATACGTCACATCGAATCTAATCAAATAGATTAGGGGAGGGGCGGGTGGGTAGAATAGAACAGAATAGTACAGAATAGAAAGACTAGAATATAGTACAGTAGGGTGGAGTAGAGAGAGTAAAGCAGAGCAGAGTAGAATTGAGTCAAATAGAGTCAAATAGTGCAGGACATAGCTGAATAGAGCCCATTCTGGCCGAATCGAGTCAAATGGAAACAAAACGAGATGAATCACACCGAATTGCTTCGAATCGCATCCAGTCGAATAGATTAGAGTAACGTAGGGTAGAGTAGAACAGAATAGAGTAGAATAGCGTAGAATGGAGAAGAGTGGAGTCAAATGGAGTCGAACAGAGACAAATAGAGTAGAAAAGAGTCGAATCGAGCCAAATAGGGCCGAATAAGGCTGAACCGAGTGGAAACGAGCTGAATTGAAGCGATTCGAGCCAAATCGAGCTGAATCGAGCTGATGTTGCGGAATCGAGCCGACTCAAGCGTGATGGTGTCCAGTCGCATCGAAATGCTTTGAATCGAATCAAATGGACTCGATTAGAATAGGTTAGGGTAGGGTAGTTTATGATAGGAAGACTAGGGTAGATGCAAGTAGACTACACTAGACAAGAGAAGGCTAGAGTAGAAGCCTAGACTAGTAAGCTGGACTAGTCAGCTAGACTAGTGGCATAGAGCAGTAGCCTAGACAACTAGTCTTGAATAGTACCCTAAGTCAGTAATCTGAACGAGTACCCTTGCCTGAACTCTTAGCCTAATCTAGTACCCTTGCCTTAATTAGTAGTCCTAACAAGTACCCTTGCCTTAACCAGTAGTCTTCACTAGTACCCTTGCCTTCACTAGTAGTATGTCCTTAACAAGTAGCCTGAACGGGTAGCCTTGCCTTAACCAGTACCCTCAACAAGTACCCACGCCTTAACTAGTAGCCTGGCCTTAACTAGTAGCCTGGCCTTAACTAGTAGCCTGAACTAGTACACTTGCCTTAAGGAGTACCCTTGCCCGAACTACTCCCCTTAATTAGGACCCTTATTGAATAACCCTCAGTAGTAGAGTATGGTACGGTGGAGTAGCATAGGGTAGGGAAGCCTACGGTGGAACAGAGAAAATAGAAGGAAATAGAATAGAACAGCATAGGTCAGGGTAGGTTAGCTTACTGCAGGGTATGGTAGAGTAGCATAGGATGGAATAGAGAAAATGGAAAAGGAGACTAGAAAAGAGCAGACTAGATTAGGATAGGGTAGGGTGGGGGAGGGTTTTGTAGAATACAGTAGTGTAGAATGGAATAGAATGGTGTGGAGTGGAGTCGAATGGATTCGGACAGAGATGAATAGAGTAGAAAAGAGTTGAATAGAGCCGAATAACGCTGAATAGGACCAAATATGGCCGAAATGAGCCGAATCGAGTCGAGTCCACCAGATTCGGGATGAATGCAGCTGAGTGGAGCTGAAATGAGCCAAATAGAGACAAACTGAACCCAGCAAAATCGAGCCAAAACACACTTAATTGCATCCTATTGCATCGGATCTCGTCGAATTCCATCAAATCCCACCAAAACGCATCAAATCTCGCGGAATCTCACCGAATCCCGTCGAATTGTCTCAAATCGGGTCGAATGGTGTCAAACGGAATGGAATCGAATTAAATCGAATAGATTAGAGTAGTGTAGATTAGGCTGGGATTCAGTAGGGAAGGGCACAGAAGAATAGAATAGAGTAGAACAGAAGAGAATACCAAGAGTAGAATGGAGTAGAGTTGAGTAGAGTGGAATAGTCAGAGTCGGGTAGTGCAGAATATAGATGAATAGATCCAATTCAAGCCGAATCGATTCGAATGGAGAGGAAAGGAGACAAATCGTGATGAATCGAATCGATTCGAATAGATTAGAGTAGGGTATGGTAGAACAGAATAGAATAGAGTAGAAAAGAGTAGAATGGTGTGGAATGGAGTTGAATGGAGCCAAATAGAGACAAATAAAGTAGAAAGGGTTGAGTAGAGCTGAACAGGGCTGAATAAGGTTCACTCGAGCCTAATTATGCTGAATTGAGCAGAATCGAGACGAACTGACCCAATTCAAGCCAAATAGAGCTAAATCGAGCCGATTCAAGCCTAATCACATGGAATCACGTCGAAATGCGTTGAATCGAATAGATTAGTGTAGAGGAGGGTACGGCAGGAGAGGCTAGACTACAACACAACAGAACACAATAGAAAGAAGAGAATAGAATTAAGTAGAGTCGGGTCCAGTAGAATAGAGTCAAATCGAGTTGACGAGAGCTGAAAAGAGCCAAACAGAGCTGAATACAGCCGAATTGACCAAATTCAAGGTGAATCGAGATGAATCAAGTCCAATGGTTTGAAATGTGTCGAATCGAATCAAATAGATTAGTGTGGGGAAGGTAAGGTTAGGGAAGGGTAGAGAAGAATAGAATAGAGTAGAATAGAACAGAACAGAAAGAATCGAGTAGACTAGAGTCACACAGAGTCGAATACTGCCAAAAAGAGCCGAATAGAGTGGAAAAGAGCCGAATAGAACCGAATCGAGTTTAATGGAGGAGAAAGGAGATGAATTGAGCCGATATGACCCGAATCAGGTCGAATTCTGTTCAAGTGTGTCGAATAGCATAGAACAGATTACAGTAGGCTAAGTTAGGGTAGGGTAGGGTAGAATAGAGTGCAGTAGAACAGACCAGAAGAGAAGAGAACACAACTGAAAGACTAGAATAGGGTCGAGACGAGCAGAGTATAGAAGAGTAGAGTAGAGTAGAGTCGAATATTGCCGAATAGAGCCAAAGACAGCTAAATAGAGCCCAAAAGAGCTAAATCGATAGAAACCAAGACAAATCATGCCGAATCCCGTGGAATCGTGCTCTATCGCGTCGAATCCCGTCGAATTGCATTGAATCTGATCAATTCCAATCCAATCCAATCCAATCCATTACAATAGACTAGAGTAGGGTAGAGTCCAATACAATACAGTAGAGAACAGTTTAGGATGGAGTAGAATGGTGTGGCATGGAGTCGAGTGGAGTCGAAAAGAGATAATAGAGTTGAGTAGAGTCTAACAGAGCCGAATAGAGCCTATTCGAGCTGACTAGAGCCGAATGGAGCCGATTAGAGCTGAATCGAACCGATTTGAGCCGATTGGGGATGAATGGAGTGGAAAGGAGCCGATTTGAGCTGAATCGCATCGAGATGCGTGGAATCGAATCCAGTAGAATAGATTAGATTAGGGTAGGGTGGAATAGAGTAGACTTAAACACAGTAGAAGAGAATGGAAAGAATACAATAGAATAGAGTAGAAAAGGGTAGAGCAGAGCAGAATAGTGTAGAGTAGAATAGAGTAGAGTAGAACAGAGCCGAAGCAAGCTGAATGGAGACGAAAAGAGACAAATCTCGTCGAATGGCGTCGAATCCCATGGAATCAATCACAGTAGGGTATAGTAGAATAGCGTAGAATGGAGTAGAATGGTGTGCAATGGAATCGAGTAGAGTAGAAGAGAGCCGAAGAGGGCCGAAGAGAGCCAAATCGAGCTGAATTGAGCGAAATCGAGCCGAATCCAGTGAATCGAGCCTAATCAAGCCGAATCGACACTATTCGAGACAAATGGAGCCGGATGGACATGAATCACACCGATTCGGCCCCTAGTCGCGTCAAAATTTGTCGAATTCAATTGAATAGACTAGAGTAGGGGAGGTTCGGGTAGGCTAGGGTAGGGTAGAATGGAGTAGAATAGAATAAAACAGAACAGAACACAACAAAATAGAACAGAACAACACAGAACGAATACAGAAACGAGTAGGCTAGAGTAGAGTAGAGGGGAATAGAGTAGAGTAGAATAGATTCGAACAGAGCCAAATCGAGCCGAATCGCGTCGAAATGGGTTGAATGAATCAAATCCAATCAAGTGGATTACAATACCTTAGAGTTGGGTAGCATAGGGTAGGGTAGAATAGAGTAGAATAGTACAGAACAGAGTAGAAACAATACAATAGAATAGAGAAGAGTTGACTAGAGTAGAATAGAGCTGAATAGAGCCAAATGCAGATGAAACGAGAGGAATCGTGTAGAAGCAATTAGAGTGGTGCTGGGTAGGGTAGAGCAGAATAGAGTAGAATAGTGTAGAATAGTGTGGAATGAATAGAATGGAGTAGAATGGAGTCAAATAGAAATGAATAGAGTAGAAAAGAGTCGAATAGAGCAGAATAGGGCCGAAGAACGCCAAATCGAGCAGATTCGAAGCGACTCAAGCCAAAACAAGCTGAATGGAGCCTAACTGAGCCGAATAGAGCCAAATCGAGCCGAATCGAGCCGATTCAAGCTTCATCGCCTCGAATCGCGTTCAATGCGTCAAATCCAATTGAGACGTATAGATTAGAGAAGGGGAGGGGAGGGGAGGGGAGAATAGAACAGCGTAGAGTGGAATAGAAGCGATTAGAACAGAATAGAAGGAATAGAATCGAGTAGAATAGAGTGGAAAAGAGTAGAGTCGAATACAGTCGAATAGAGCCGACTAAGCTGAATAGAGACGAATGGAGCTGAATACAGCCGAAAAGAGCTGTATACTGCCGAATCACACCTAATCGAGCGGAATCAAGCAGAATCGCACTGACTGTCACCGAACAGCGTCGAATCGAATCAGGTCGAATCGAGTCGAGCCACATCGTTTTGAATCAAACAAGGTCAAATCGCTTCATATCGTGTCGAATCCCATGGAATCACGTCGAATAACTTCGAATCGCGTCAAACCTCAGAGAATCCTACCGAATCACGTCGAGTCGCATGGAATCTCATCAAATCCCTTCAGATCTTGCTGAATCCAGTCAAGTCATATCAAATCGCTTTGCACGGAATCGAATTGAATCCAATAGACTAAAGTAGGCTAGGTTCGGGTGGGGTGCCGTAGGGTCGGGTAGGGTAGAATAGAATAGAGTACAACAGAATAGGAGAGAACAGAACAGAACAGAAAGAATACAACAGAACAGAATAGAGTCAAAGAGAGAGAACATACCCGAATTGAGCCGAGTGGAGACAAAACGAGACGAATCACGTCCGGTTGCTTCGAATCGCGTCAAATCAAATCGAATCAATTAGAAGAGATTAGGGTAGGGAAGGGTAGAACAGAATAGAGGGAAATAGTGAAGAATGCTGTGGAATGGAATAGAATGGAGTTGAACGGAGTCCAATAGAGACGGATAGATATGAATAGAGTACAAAAGAGTCTAATAGAGAAGAATAGGGCCGGATAGGGCCAAATAAGGCCTAATTGAGCAGAATCCAGCAGAATCGATGGAATTCGAGCCTATTCGAGCCAAATGGAGTGAAATGGAGTCAAGTCGAGCCGAACGAATAGAGCCGATGCGAACTGAATCGAGCTGATTCAAGCCTAATCGCGTCAAATCGCGTGGAAATACGTCACATCGAATCTAATCAAATAGATTAGGGGAGGGGCGGGTGGGTAGAATAGAACAGAATAGTACAGAATAGAAAGACTAGAATATAGTACAGTAGGGTGGAGTAGAGAGAGTAAAGCAGAGCAGAGTAGAATTGAGTCAAATAGAGTCAAATAGTGCAGGACATAGCTGAATAGAGCCCATTCTGGCCGAATCGAGTCAAATGGAAACAAAACGAGATGAATCACACCGAATTGCTTCGAATCGCATCCAGTCGAATAGATTAGAGTAACGTAGGGTAGAGTAGAACAGAATAGAGTAGAATAGCGTAGAATGGAGAAGAGTGGAGTCAAATGGAGTCGAACAGAGACAAATAGAGTAGAAAAGAGTCGAATCGAGCCAAATAGGGCCGAATAAGGCTGAACCGAGTGGAAACGAGCTGAATTGAAGCGATTCGAGCCAAATCGAGCTGAATCGAGCTGATGTTGCGGAATCGAGCCGACTCAAGCGTGATGGTGTCCAGTCGCATCGAAATGCTTTGAATCGAATCAAATGGAATCGATTAGAATAGGTTAGGGTAGGGTAGTTTATGATAGGAAGACTAGGGTAGATGCAAGTAGACTACACTAGACAAGAGAAGGCTAGAGTAGAAGCCTAGACTAGTAAGCTGGACTAGTCAGCTAGACTAGTGGCATAGAGCAGTAGCCTAGACAACTAGTCTTGAATAGTACCCTAAGTCAGTAATCTGAACGAGTACCCTTGCCTGAACTCTTAGCCTAATCTAGTACCCTTGCCTTAATTAGTAGTCCTAACAAGTACCCTTGCCTTAACCAGTAGTCTTCACTAGTACCCTTGCCTTCACTAGTAGTATGTCCTTAACAAGTAGCCTGAACGGGTAGCCTTGCCTTAACCAGTACCCTCAACAAGTACCCACGCCTTAACTAGTAGCCTGGCCTTAACTAGTAGCCTGGCCTTAACTAGTTGCCTGAACTAGTACACTTGCCTTAAGGAGTACCCTTGCCCGAACTACTCCCCTTAATTAGGACCCTTATTGAATAACCCTCAGTAGTAGAGTATGGTACGGTGGAGTAGCATAGGGTAGGGAAGCCTACGGTGGAACAGAGAAAATAGAAGGAAATAGAATAGAACAGCATAGGTCAGGGTAGGTTAGCTTAGTGCAGGGTATGGTAGAGTAGCATAGGATGGAATAGAGAAAATAGAAAAGGAGACTAGAAAAGAGCAGACTAGATTAGGATAGGGTAGGGTGGGGGAGGGTTTTGTAGAATACAGTAGTGTAGAATGGAATAGAATGGTGTGGAGTGGAGTCGAATGGATTCGGACAGAGATGAATAGAGTAGAAAAGAGTTGAATAGAGCCGAATAACGCTGAATAGGACCAAATATGGCCGAAATGAGCCGAATCGAGTCGAGTCCACCAGATTCGGGATGAATGCAGCTGAGTGGAGCTGAAATGAGCCAAATAGAGACAAACTGAACCCAGCAAAATCGAGCCAAAACACACTTAATTGCATCCTATTGCATCGGATCTCGTCGAATTCCATCAAATCCCACCAAAACGCATCAAATCTCGCGGAATCTCACCGAATCCCGTCGAATTGTCTCAAATCGGGTCGAATGGTGTCAAACGGAATGGAATCGAATTAAATCGAATAGATTAGAGTAGTGTAGATTAGGCTGGGATTCAGTAGGGAAGGGCACAGAAGAATAGAATAGAGTAGAACAGAAGAGAATACCAAGAGTAGAATGGAGTAGAGTTGAGTAGAGTGGAATAGTCAGAGTCGGGTAGTGCAGAATATAGATGAATAGATCCAATTCAAGCCGAATCGATTCGAATGGAGAGGAAAGGAGACAAATCGTGATGAATCGAATCGATTCGAATAGATTAGAGTAGGGTATGGTAGAACAGAATAGAATAGAGTAGAAAAGAGTAGAATGGTGTGGAATGGAGTTGAATGGAGCCAAATAGAGACAAATAAAGTAGAAAGGGTTGAGTAGAGCTGAACAGGGCTGAATAAGGTTCACTCGAGCCTAATTATGCTGAATTGAGCAGAATCGAGACGAACTGACCCAATTCAAGCCAAATAGAGCTAAATCGAGCCGATTCAAGCCTAATCACATGGAATCGCGTCGAAATGCGTTGAATCGAATAGATTAGTGTAGAGGAGGGTACGGCAGGAGAGGCTAGACTACAACACAACAGAACACAATAGAAAGAAGAGAATAGAATTAAGTAGAGTCGGGTCCAGTAGAATAGAGTCAAATCGAGTTGACGAGAGCTGAAAAGAGCCAAACAGAGCTGAATACAGCCGAATTGACCAAATTCAAGGTGAATCGAGATGAATCAAGTCCAATGGTTTGAAATGTGTCGAATCGAATCAAATAGATTAGTGTGGGGAAGGTAAGGTTAGGGAAGGGTAGAGAAGAATAGAATAGAGTAGAATAGAACAGAACAGAAAGAATCGAGTAGACTAGAGTCACACAGAGTCGAATACTGCCAAAAAGAGCCGAATAGAGTGGAAAAGAGCCGAATAGAACCGAATCGAGTTTAATGGAGGAGAAAGGAGATGAATCGAGCCGATATGACCCGAATCAGGTCGAATTCCGTTCAAGTGTGTCGAATAGCATAGAACAGATTACAGTAGGCTAAGTTAGGGTAGGGTAGGGTAGAATAGAGTGCAGTAGAACAGAGCAGAAGAGAAGAGAACACAACTGAAAGAATAGAATAGGGTCGAGACGAGCAGAGTATAGAAGAGTAGAGTAGAGTAGAGTCGAATATTGCCGAATAGAGCCAAAGACAGCCAAATAGAGCCCAAAAGAGCTAAATCGATAGAAACCAAGACAAATCACGCCGAATCCCGTGGAATCGTGCTCTATCGCGTCGAATCCCGTCGAATTGCGTTGAATCTGATCAATTCCAATCCAATCCAATCCAATCCATTACAATAGACTAGAGTAGGGTAGAGTCCAATACAATACAGTAGAGAACAGTTTAGGATGGAGTAGAATGGTGTGGCATGGAGTCGAGTGGAGTCGAAAAGAGATAATAGAGTTGAGTAGAGTCTAACAGAGCCGAATAGAGCCTATTCGAGCTGACTAGAGCCGAATGGAGCCGATTAGAGCTGAATCGAACCGATTTGAGCCGATTGGGGATGAATGGAGTGGAAAGGAGCCGATTTGAGCTGAATCGCATCGAGATGCGTGGAATCGAATCCAGTAGAATAGATTAGATTAGGGTAGGGTGGAATAGAGTAGACTTGAACACAGTAGAAGAGAATGGAAAGAATACAATAGAATAGAGTAGAAAAGGGTAGAGCAGAGCAGAATAGTGTAGAGTAGAATAGAGTAGAGTAGAACAGAGTCGAATCAAGCTGAATGGAGACGAAACGAGACAAATCGCGTCAAATGGCGTCGTATCCCGTCAAATCAATTTTTATAGTAGAATAGCGTAGAATGGAGTGGAATGGTGTGCAATGGAATCGAGTAGAGTAGAAAAGAGCTGAAGAGAGCCGAAGAGAGCCAAATCGAGCTGAATTGGGCGAAATCGAGCCGAATCCAGTGAATCGAGCCTAGTCAAGCCGAATCGACACTATTCGAGACAAATGGAGCCGGATGGACATGAATCACACCGATTCGGCCCCTAGTCGCGTCAAAATTTGTCGAATTCAATTGAATAGACTAGAGTAGGGGAGGTTCGGGTAGGCTAGGGTAGGGTAGAATGGAGTAGAATAGAATAAAACAGAACAGAACACAACAAAATAGAACAGAACAACACAGAACGAATACAGAAACGAGTAGGCTAGAGTAGAGTAGAGGGGAATAGAGTAGAGTAGAATAGATTCGAACAGAGCCAAATCGAGCCGAATCGCGTCGAAATGGGTTGAATGAATCAAATCCAATCAAGTGGATTACAATACCTTAGAGTTGGGTAGCATAGGGTAGGGTAGAATAGAGTAGAATAGTACAGAACAGAGTAGAAACAATACAATAGAATAGAGAAGAGTTGACTAGAGTAGAATAGAGCTGAATAGAGCCAAATGCAGACGAAACGAGAGGAATCGTGTAGAAGCAATTAGAGTGGTGCTGGGTAGGGTAGAGCAGAATAGAGTAGAATAGTGTAGAATAGTGTGGAATGAATAGAATGGAGGAGAATGGAGTCAAATAGAAATGAATAGAGTAGAAAAGAGTCGAATAGAGCAGAATAGGGCCGAAGAACGCCAAATCGAGCAGATTCGAAGCGACTCAAGCCAAAACAAGCTGAATGGAGCCTAACTGAGCCGAATAGAGCCAAATCGAGCCGAATCGAGCCGATTCAAGCTTCATCGCCTCGAATCGCGTTCAATGCGTCAAATCCAATTGAGACGTATAGATTAGAGAAGGGGAGGGGAGGGGAGGGGAGAATAGAACAGCGTAGAGTGGAATAGAAGCGATTAGAACAGAATAGAAGGAATAGAATCGAGTAGAATAGAGTGGAAAAGAGTAGAGTCGAATACAGTCGAATAGAGCCGACTAAGCTGAATAGAGACGAATGGAGCTGAATACAGCCGAAAAGAGCTGTATACTGCCGAATCACACCTAATCGAGCGGAATCAAGCAGAATCGCACTGACTGTCACCGAACAGCGTCGAATCGAATCAGGTCGAATCGAGTCGAGCCACATCGTTTTGAATCAAACAAGGTCAAATCGCTTCATATCGTGTCGAATCCCATGGAATCACGTCGAATAACTTCGAATCGCGTCAAACCTCAGAGAATCCTACCGAATCACGTCGAGTCGCATGGAATCTCATCAAATCCCTTCAGATCTTGCTGAATCCAGTCAAGTCATATCAAATCGCTTTGCACGGAATCGAATTGAATCCAATAGACTAAAGCAGGCTAGGTTCGGGTGGGGTGCCGTAGGGTCGGGTAGGGTAGAATAGAATAGAGTACAACAGAATAGGAGAGAACAGAACAGAACAGAAAGAATACAACAGAACAGAATAGAGTCAAAGAGAGAGAACATACCCGAATTGAGCCGAGTGGAGACAAAACGAGACGAATCACGTCCGGTTGCTTCGAATCGCGTCAAATCAAATCGAATCGATTAGAAGAGATTAGGGTAGGGAAGGGTAGAATAGAATAGAGGAAAATAGTGAAGAATGCTGTGGAATGGAATAGAATGGAGTTGAACGGAGTCCAATAGAGACGGAGAGATATGAATAGAGTACAAAAGAGTCTAATAGAGAAGAATAGGGCCGGATAGGGCCAAATAAGGCCT
The DNA here is from genome assembly GCF_030014295.1 of Loxodonta africana. Lineage (NCBI taxonomy): Eukaryota > Metazoa > Chordata > Mammalia > Proboscidea > Elephantidae > Loxodonta > Loxodonta africana. Next base: position 103,124 of record NW_026975204.1, on the reverse strand, counting down.
AATTGAGCAGAATCCAGCAGAATCGATGGAATTCGAGCCTAATCGAGCCGAATGGAGTGAAATGGAGTCAAGTCGAGCCGAATAGAGCCGATGCGAACTGAATCGAGCTGATTCAAGCCTAATCGCGTCAAATCGCGTGGAAATACGTCACATCGAATCTAATCAAATAGATTAGGGGAGGGGCGGGTGGGTAGAATAGAACAGAATAGTACAGAATAGAAAGACTAGAATATAGTACAGTAGGGTGGAGTAGAGAGAGTAAAGCAGAGCAGAGTAGAATTGAGTCAAATAGAGTCAAATAGTGCAGGACATAGCTGAATAGAGCCCATTCTGGCCGAATCGAGTCAAATGGAAACAAAACGAGATGAATCACACCGAATTGCTTCGAATCGCATCCAGTCGAATAGATTAGAGTAACGTAGGGTAGAGTAGAAGAGAATAGAGTAGAATAGCGTAGAATGGAGAAGAGTGGAGTCAAATGGAGTCGAACAGAGACAAATAGAGTAGAAAAGAGTCGAATCGAGCCAAATAGGGCCGAATAAGGCTGAACCGAGTGGAAACGAGCTGAATTGAAGCGATTCGAGCCAAATCGAGCTGAATCGAGCTGATGTTGCGGAATCGAGCCGACTCAAGCGTGATGGTGTCCAGTCGCATCGAAATGCTTTGAATCGAATCAAATGGACTCGATTAGAATAGGTTAGGGTAGGGTAGTTTATGATAGGAAGACTAGGGTAGATGCAAGTAGACTACACTAGACAAGAGAAGGCTAGAGTAGAAGCCTAGACTAGTAAGCTGGACTAGTCAGCTAGACTAGTGGCATAGAGCAGTAGCCTAGACAACTAGTCTTGAATAGTACCCTAAGTCAGTAATCTGAACGAGTACCCTTGCCTGAACTCTTAGCCTAATCTAGTACCCTTGCCTTAATTAGTAGTCCTAACAAGTACCCTTGCCTTAACCAGTAGTCTTCACTAGTACCCTTGCCTTCACTAGTAGTATGTCCTTAACAAGTAGCCTGAACGGGTAGCCTTGCCTTAACCAGTACCCTCAACAAGTACCCACGCCTTAACTAGTAGCCTGGCCTTAACTAGTAGCCTGGCCTTAACTAGTAGCCTGAACTAGTACACTTGCCTTAAGGAGTACCCTTGCCCGAACTACTCCCCTTAATTAGGACCCTTATTGAATAACCCTCAGTAGTAGAGTATGGTACGGTGGAGTAGCATAGGGTAGGGAAGCCTACGGTGGAACAGAGAAAATAGAAGGAAATAGAATAGAACAGCATAGGTCAGGGTAGGTTAGCTTACTGCAGGGTATGGTAGAGTAGCATAGGATGGAATAGAGAAAATGGAAAAGGAGACTAGAAAAGAGCAGACTAGATTAGGATAGGGTAGGGTGGGGGAGGGTTTTGTAGAATACAGTAGTGTAGAATGGAATAGAATGGTGTGGAGTGGAGTCGAATGGATTCGGACAGAGATGAATAGAGTAGAAAAGAGTTGAATAGAGCCGAATAACGCTGAATAGGACCAAATATGGCCGAAATGAGCCGAATCGAGTCGAGTCCACCAGATTCGGGATGAATGCAGCTGAGTGGAGCTGAAATGAGCCAAATAGAGACAAACTGAACCCAGCAAAATCGAGCCAAAACACACTTAATTGCATCCTATTGCATCGGATCTCGTCGAATTCCATCAAATCCCACCAAAACGCATCAAATCTCGCGGAATCTCACCGAATCCCGTCGAATTGTCTCAAATCGGGTCGAATGGTGTCAAACGGAATGGAATCGAATTAAATCGAATAGATTAGAGTAGTGTAGATTAGGCTGGGATTCAGTAGGGAAGGGCACAGAAGAATAGAATAGAGTAGAACAGAAGAGAATACCAAGAGTAGAATGGAGTAGAGTTGAGTAGAGTGGAATAGTCAGAGTCGGGTAGTGCAGAATATAGATGAATAGATCCAATTCAAGCCGAATCGATTCGAATGGAGAGGAAAGGAGACAAATCGTGATGAATCGAATCGATTCGAATAGATTAGAGTAGGGTATGGTAGAACAGAATAGAATAGAGTAGAAAAGAGTAGAATGGTGTGGAATGGAGTTGAATGGAGCCAAATAGAGACAAATAAAGTAGAAAGGGTTGAGTAGAGCTGAACAGGGCTGAATAAGGTTCACTCGAGCCTAATTATGCTGAATTGAGCAGAATCGAGACGAACTGACCCAATTCAAGCCAAATAGAGCTAAATCGAGCCGATTCAAGCCTAATCACATGGAATCACGTCGAAATGCGTTGAATCGAATAGATTAGTGTAGAGGAGGGTACGGCAGGAGAGGCTAGACTACAACACAACAGAACACAATAGAAAGAAGAGAATAGAATTAAGTAGAGTCGGGTCCAGTAGAATAGAGTCAAATCGAGTTGACGAGAGCTGAAAAGAGCCAAACAGAGCTGAATACAGCCGAATTGACCAAATTCAAGGTGAATCGAGATGAATCAAGTCCAATGGTTTGAAATGTGTCGAATCGAATCAAATAGATTAGTGTGGGGAAGGTAAGGTTAGGGAAGGGTAGAGAAGAATAGAATAGAGTAGAATAGAACAGAACAGAAAGAATCGAGTAGACTAGAGTCACACAGAGTCGAATACTGCCAAAAAGAGCCGAATAGAGTGGAAAAGAGCCGAATAGAACCGAATCGAGTTTAATGGAGGAGAAAGGAGATGAATTGAGCCGATATGACCCGAATCAGGTCGAATTCTGTTCAAGTGTGTCGAATAGCATAGAACAGATTACAGTAGGCTAAGTTAGGGTAGGGTAGGGTAGAATAGAGTGCAGTAGAACAGACCAGAAGAGAAGAGAACACAACTGAAAGACTAGAATAGGGTCGAGACGAGCAGAGTATAGAAGAGTAGAGTAGAGTAGAGTCGAATATTGCCGAATAGAGCCAAAGACAGCTAAATAGAGCCCAAAAGAGCTAAATCGATAGAAACCAAGACAAATCATGCCGAATTCCGTGGAATCGTGCTCTATCGCGTCGAATCCCGTCGAATTGCATTGAATCTGATCAATTCCAATCCAATCCAATCCAATCCATTACAATAGACTAGAGTAGGGTAGAGTCCAATACAATACAGTAGAGAACAGTTTAGGATGGAGTAGAATGGTGTGGCATGGAGTCGAGTGGAGTCGAAAAGAGATAATAGAGTTGAGTAGAGTCTAACAGAGCCGAATAGAGCCTATTCGAGCTGACTAGAGCCGAATGGAGCCGATTAGAGCTGAATCGAACCGATTTGAGCCGATTGGGGATGAATGGAGTGGAAAGGAGCCGATTTGAGCTGAATCGCATCGAGATGCGTGGAATCGAATCCAGTAGAATAGATTAGATTAGGGTAGGGTGGAATAGAGTAGACTTAAACACAGTAGAAGAGAATGGAAAGAATACAATAGAATAGAGTAGAAAAGGGTAGAGCAGAGCAGAATAGTGTAGAGTAGAGTAGAACAGAGCCGAAGCAAGCTGAATGGAGACGAAAAGAGACAAATCTCGTCGAATGGCGTCGAATCCCATGGAATCAATCACAGTAGGGTATAGTAGAATAGCGTAGAATGGAGTAGAATGGTGTGCAATGGAATCGAGTAGAGTAGAAGAGAGCCGAAGAGGGCCGAAGAGGGCCAAATCGAGCTGAATTGAGCGAAATCGAGCCGAATCCAGTGAATCGAGCCTAATCAAGCCGAATCGACACTATTCGAGACAAATGGAGCCGGATGGACATGAATCACACCGATTCGGCCCCTAGTCGCGTCAAAATTTGTCGAATTCAATTGAATAGGCTAGAGTAGGGGAGGTTCGGGTAGGCTAGGGTAGGGTAGAATGGAGTAGAATAGAATAAAACAGAACACAACAAAATAGAACAGAACAACACAGAACGAATACAGAAACGAGTAGGCTAGAGTAGAGTAGAGGGGAATAGAGTAGAGTAGAATAGATTCGAACAGAGCCAAATCGAGCCGAATCGCGTCGAAATGGGTTGAATGAATCAAATCCAATCAAGTGGATTACAATACCTTAGAGTTGGGTAGCATAGGGTAGGGTAGAATAGAGTAGAATAGTACAGAACAGAGTAGAAACAATACAATAGAATAGAGAAGAGTTGACTAGAGTAGAATAGAGCTGAATAGAGCCAAATGCAGACGAAACGAGAGGAATCGTGTAGAAGCAATTAGAGTGGTGCTGGGTAGGGTAGAGCAGAATAGAGTAGAATAGTGTAGAATAGTGTGGAATGAATAGAATGGAGTAGAATGGAGTCAAATAGAAATGAATAGAGTAGAAAAGAGTCGAATAGAGCAGAATAGGGCCGAAGAACGCCAAATCGAGCAGATTCGAAGCGACTCAAGCCAAAACAAGCTGAATGGAGCCTAACTGAGCCGAATAGAGCCAAATCGAGCCGAATCGAGCCGATTCAAGCTTCATCGCCTCGAATCGCGTTCAATGCGTCAAATCCAATTGAGACGTATAGATTAGAGAAGGGGAGGGGAGGGGAGAGGAGAATAGAACAGGGTAGAGTGGAATAGAAGCAATTAGAACAGAATAGAAGGAATAGAATCGAGTAGAATAGAGTGGAAAAGAGTAGAGTCGAATACAGTCGAATAGAGCCGACTAAGCTGAATAGAGACGAATGGAGCTGAATACAGCCGAAAAGAGCTGTATACTGCCGAATCACACCTAATCGAGCGGAATCAAGCAGAATCGCACTGACTGTCACCGAACAGCGTCGAATCGAATCAGGTCGAATCGAGTCGAGCCACATCGTTTTGAATCAAACAAGGTCAAATCGCTTCATATCGTGTCGAATCCCATGGAATCACGTCGAATAACTTCGAATCGTGTGAAACCTCAGAGAATCCTACTGAATCACGTCGAGTTGCATGGAATCTCATCAAATCCCTTCGGATCTTGCCGAATCCAGTCAAGTTACATCAAATCGCTTTGCACGGAATCGAATTGAATCCAATAGATTAAAGTAGGCTAGGTTCGGGTGGGGTGCCGTAGGGTCGGGTAGGGTAGAATAGAATAGAGTACAACAGAGTAGGAGAGAACAGAACAGAAAGAATACAACAGAACAGAATAGAGTCAAAGAGAGAGAACATACCCGAATTGAGCCGAGTGGAGACAAAACGAGACGAATCACGTCCGGTTGCTTCGAATCGCGTCAAATCAAATCGAATCGATTAGAAGAGATTAGGGTAGGGAAGGGTAGAATAGAATAGAGGAAAATAGTGAAGAATGGTGTGGAATGGAATAGAATGGAGTTGAACGGAGTCCAATAGAGACGGATAGATATGAATAGAGTACAAAAGAGTCTAATAGAGAAGAATAGGGCCGGATAGGGCCAAATAAGGCCTAATTGAGCAGAATCCAGCAGAATCGATGGAATTCGAGCCTAATCGAGCCAAATGGAGTGAAATGGAGTCAAGTCGAGCCGAACGAATAGAGCCGATGCGAACTGAATCGAGCTGATTCAAGCCTAATCGCGTCAAATCGCGTGGAAATACGTCACATCGAATCTAATCAAATAGATTAGGGGAGGGGCGGGTGGGTAGAATAGAACAGAATAGTACAGAATAGAAAGACTAGAATATAGTACAGTAGGGTGGAGTAGAGAGAGTAAAGCAGAGCAGAGTAGAATTGAGTCAAATAGAGTCAAATAGTGCAGGACATAGCTGAATAGAGCCCATTCTGGCCGAATCGAGTCAAATGGAAACAAAACGAGATGAATCACACCGAATTGCTTCGAATCGCATCCAGTCCAATAGATTAGAGTAACGTAGGGTAGAGTAGAACAGAATAGAGAATAGCGTAGAATGGAGAAGAGTGGAGTCAAATGGAGTCGAACAGAGACAAATAGAGTAGAAAAGAGTCGAATCGAGCCAAATAGGGCCGAATAAGGCTGAACCGAGTGGAAACGAGCTGAATTGAAGCGATTCGAGCCAAATCGAGCTGAATCGAGCTGATGTTGCGGAATCGAGCCGACTCAAGCGTGATGGTGTCCAGTCGCATCGAAATGCTTTGAATCGAATCAAATGGACTCGATTAGAATAGGTTAGGGTAGGGTAGTTTATGATAGGAAGACTAGGGTAGATGCAAGTAGACTACACTAGAGTAGACAAGAGAAGGCTAGAGTAGAAGCCTAGACTAGTAAGCTGGACTAGTCAGCTAGACTAGTGGCATAGAGCAGTAGCCTAGACAACTAGTCTTGAATAGTACCCTAAGTCAGTAATCTGAACGAGTACCCTTGCCTGAACTCTTAGCCTAATCTAGTACCCTTGCCTTAATTAGTAGTCCTAACAAGTACCCTTGCCTTAACCAGTAGTCTTCACTAGTACCCTTGCCTTCACTAGTAGTATGTCCTTAACAAGTAGCCTGAACGGGTACCCTTGCCTTAACCAGTACCCTCAACAAGTACCCACGCCTTAACTAGTAGCCTGGCCTTAACTAGTAGCCTGGCCTTAACTAGTAGCCTGAACTAGTACACTTGCCTTAAGGAGTACCCTTGCCCGAACTACTCCCCTTAATTAGGACCCTTATTGAATAACCCTAAGTAGTAGAGTATGGTATAGTGGGGTAGCATAGGGTAGGGAAGCCTACGGTGGAAAAGAGAAAATAGAAGGAAATAGAATAGAACAGCACAGGTCATGGTAGGTTAGCTTAGTGCAGGGTATGGTAGAGTAGCATAGGATGGAATAGAGAAAATAGAAAAGGAGACTAGAAAAGAGCAGACTAGATTAGGATAGGGTAGGGTGGGGGAGGGTTGTGTAGAATACAGTAGTGTAGAATGGAATAGAATGGTGTGGAGTGGAGTCGAATGGATTCGAACAGAGATGAATAGAGTTGAAAAGAGTTGAATAGAGCCGAATAACGCTGAATAGGACCAAATATGGCCGAAATGAGCCGAATCGAGTGGAGTCCACCAGATTCGGGATGAATGCAGCTGAGTGGAGCTGAAATGAGCCAAATAGAGACAAACTGAACCCAGCAAAATCGAGCCAAAACACACTTAATTGCATCCTATTGCATCGGATCTCGTCGAATTCCATCAAATCCCACCAAAACGCATCAAATCTCGCGGAATCTCACCGAATCCCGTCGAATTGTCTCAAATCGGGTCGAATGGTGTCAAACGGAATGGAATCGAATTAAATCGAATAGATTAGAGTAGTGTAGGTTAGGCTGGGATTCAGTAGGGAAGGGCACAGAAGAATAGAATAGAGTAGAACAGAAGAGAATACCAAGAGTAGAATGGAGTAGAGTTGAGTAGAGTGGAATAGTCAGAGTCGGGTAGTGCAGAATATAGATGAATAGATCCAATTCAAGCCAAATCGATTCGAATGGAGAGGAAAGGAGACAAATCGTGATGAATCGAATCGATTCGAATCGATTAGAGTAGGGTAGGGTAGAACAGAATAGAATAGAGTAGAAAAGAGTAGAATGGTGTGGAATGGAGTTGAATGGAGCCAGATAGAGACAAATAAAGTAGAAAGGGTTGAGTAGAGCTGAACAGGGCTGAATAAGGTTCACTCGAGCCTAATTACGCTGAATTGAGCAGAATCGAGACGAACTGACCCAATTCAAGCCAAATAGAGCTAAATCGAGCCGATTCAAGCCTAATCACATGGAATCGCGTCGAAATGCGTTGAATCGAATAGATTAGTGTAGAGGAGGGTACGGCAGGAGAGGCTAGACTACAACACAACAGAACACAATAGAAAGAAGAGAATAGAATTAAGTAGAGTCGGGTCCAGTAGAATAGAGTCAAATCGAGTTGACGAGAGCTGAAAAGAGCCAAACAGAGCTGAATACAGCCGAATTGACCAAATTCAAGGTGAATCGAGATGAATCAAGTCCAGTCGTTTGAAATGTGTCGAATCGAATCAAATAGATTAGTGTGGGGAAGGTAAGGTTAGGGTAGGGTAGAGAAGAATAGAATAGAGTAGAATAGAACAGAACAGAAAGAATCGAGTAGACTAGAGTCACACAGAGTCGAATACTGCCAAAAAGAGCCGAATAGAGTGGAAAAGAGCCGAATAGAACCGAATCGAGTTTAATGGAGGAGAAAGGAGATGAATCGAGCCGATATGACCCGAATCAGGTCGAATTCCGTTCAAGTGTGTCGAATAGCATAGAACAGATTACAGTAGGCTAAGTTAGGGTAGGGTAGGGTAGAATAGAGTGCAGTAGAACAGAGCAGAAGAAAAGAGAACACAACTGAAAGAATAGAATAGGGTCGAGACGAGCAGAGTATAGAAGAGTAGAGTAGAGTAGAGTCGAATATTGCCGAATAGAGCCAAAGACAGCCAAATAGAGCCCAAAAGAGCTAAATCGATAGAAACCAAGACAAATCACGCCGAATCCCGTGGAATCGTGCTCTATCGTGTCGAATCCCGTCGAATTGCATTGAATCTGATCAATTCCAATCCAATCCAATCCAATCCATTACAATAGACTAGAGTAGGGTAGAGTCCAATACAATACAGTAGAGAACAGTTTAGGATGGAGTAGAATGGTGTGGCATGGAGTCGAGTGGAGTCGAAAAGAGATAATAGAGTTGAGTAGAGTCTAACAGAGCCGAATAGAGCCTATTCGAGCTGACTAGAGCCGAATGGAGCCGATTAGAGCTGAATCGAACCGATTTGAGCCGATTGGGGATGAATGGAGTGGAAAGGAGCCGATTTGAGCTGAATCGCATCGAGATGCGTGGAATCGAATCCAGTAGAATAGATTAGATTAGGGTAGGGTGGAATAGAGTAGACTTGAACACAGTAGAAGAGAATGGAAAGAATACAATAGAATAGAGTAGAAAAGGGTAGAGCAGAGCAGAATAGTGTAGAGTAGAATAGAGTAGAGTAGAACAGAGTCGAATCAAGCTGAATGGAGACGAAACGAGACAAATCGCGTCAAATGGCGTCGTATCCCGTCAAATCAATTTTTATAGTAGAATAGCGTAGAATGGAGTGGAATGGTGTGCAATGGAATCGAGTAGAGTAGAAAAGAGCTGAAGAGAGCCGAAGAGGGCCAAATCGAGCTGAATTGAGCGAAATCGAGCCGAATCCAGTGAATCGAGCCTAGTCAAGCCGAATCGACACTATTCGAGACAAATGGAGCCGGATGGACATGAATCACACCGATTCGGCCCCTAGTCGCGTCAAAATTTGTCGAATTCAATTGAATAGACTAGAGTAGGGGAGGTTCGGGTAGGCTAGGGTAGGGTAGAATGGAGTAGAATAGAATAAAACAGAACAGAACACAACAAAATAGAACAGAACAACACAGAACGAATACAGAAACGAGTAGGCTAGAGTAGAGAAGAGGGGAATAGAGTAGAGTAGAATAGATTCGAACAGAGCCAAATCGAGCCGAATCGCGTCGAAATGGGTTGAATGAATCAAATCCAATCAAGTGGATTACAATACCTTAGAGTTGGGTAGCATAGGGTAGGGTAGAATAGAGTAGAATAGTACAGAACAGAGTAGAAACAATACAATAGAATAGAGAAGAGTTGACTAGAGTAGAATAGAGCTGAATAGAGCCAAATGCAGACGAAACGAGAGGAATCGTGTAGAAGCAATTAGAGTGGTGCTGGGTAGGGTAGAGCAGAATAGAGTAGAATAGTGTAGAATAGTGTGGAATGAATAGAATGGAGTAGAATGGAGTCAAATAGAAATGAATAGAGTAGAAAAGAGTCGAATAGAGCAGAATAGGGGCGAAGAACACCAAATCGAGCAGATTCGAAGCGACTCAAGCCAAAACAAGCTGAATGGAGCCTAACTGAGCCGAATAGAGCCAAATCGAGCCGAATCGAGCCGATTCAAGCTTCATCGCCTCGAATCGCGTTCAATGCGTCAAATCCAATTGAGACGTATAGATTAGAGAAGGGGAGGGGAGGGGAGGGGAGAATAGAACAGCGTAGAGTGGAATAGAAGAGATTAGAACAGAATAGAAGGAATAGAATCGAGTAGAATAGAGTGGAAAAGAGTAGAGTCGAATACAGTCGAATAGAGCCGACTAAGCTGAATAGAGACGAATGGAGCTGAATACAGCCGAAAAGAGCTGTATACTGCCGAATCACACCTAATCGAGCGGAATCAAGCAGAATCGCACTGACTGTCACCGAACAGCGTCGAATCGAATCAGGTCGAATCGAGTCGAGCCACATCGTTTTGAATCAAACAAGGTCAAATCGCTTCATATCGTGTCGAATCCCACGGAATCACGTCGAATAACTTCGAATCGTGTGAAACCTCAGAGAATCCTACTGAATCACGTCGAGTCGCATGGAATCTCATCAAGTCCCTTCGGATCTTGCCGAATCCAGTCAAGTCATATCAAATCGCTTTGCACGGAATCGAATTGAATCCAATAGATTAAAGTAGGCTAGGTTCGGGTGGGGTGCCGTAGGGTCGGGTAGGGTAGAATAGAATAGAGTACAACAGAGTAGGAGAGAATAGAACAGAACAGAAAGAATACAACAGAACAGAATAGAGTCAAAGAGAGAGAACATACCCGAATTGAGCCGAGTGGAGACAAAATGAGACGAATCACGTCCGGTTGCTTCGAATCGCATCAAATCAAATCGAATCGATTAGAAGAGATTAGGGTAGGGAAGGGTAGAATAGAATAGAGGAAAATAGTGAAGAATGGTGTGGAATGGAATAGAATGGAGTTGAACGGAGTCCAGTAGAGACGGATAGATATGAATAGAGTACAAAAGAGTCTAATAGAGAAGAATAGGGCCGGATAGGGCCAAATAAGGCTTAATTGAGCAGAATCCAGCAGAATCGATGGAATTCGAGCCTAATCGAGCCGAATGGAGTGAAATGGAGTCAAGTCGAGCCGAATAGAGCCGATGCGAACTGAATCGAGCTGATTCAAGCCTAATCGCGTCAAATCGCGTGGAAATACGTCACATCGAATCTAATCAAATAGATTAGGGGGAGGGGCGGGTGGGTAGAATAGAACAGAATAGTACAGAATAGAAAGACTAGAATATAGTACAGTAGGGTGGAGTAATACTATCTCTCTATGCAGAGTAGAATTGAGTCAAATAGAGTCAAATAGTGCAGGACATAGCTGAATAGAGCCCATTCTGGCCGAATCGAGTCAAATGGAAACAAAACGAGATGAATCACACCGAATTGCTTCGAATCGCATCCAGTCCAATAGATTAGAGTAACGTAGGGTAGAGTAGAACAGAATAGAGTAGAATAGCGTAGAATGGAGAAGAGTGGAGTCAAATGGAGTCGAACAGAGACAAATAGAGTAGAAAAGAGTCGAATCGAGCCAAATAGGGCCGAATAAGGCTGAACCGAGTGGAAACGAGCTGAATTGAAGCGATTCGAGCCAAATCGAGCTGAATCGAGCTGATGTTGCGGAATCGAGCCGACTCAAGCGTGATGGTGTCCAGTCGCATCGAAATGCTTTGAATCGAATCAAATGGACTCGATTAGAATAGGTTAGGGTAGGGTAGTTTATGATAGGAAGACTAGGGTAGATGCAAGTAGACTACACTAGAGTAGACAAGAGAAGGCTAGAGTAGAAGCCTAGACTAGTAAGCTGGACTAGTCAGCTAGACTAGTGGCATAGAGCAGTAGCCTAGACAACTAGTCTTGAATAGTACCCTAAGTCAGTAATCTGAACGAGTACCCTTGCCTGAACTCTTAGCCTAATCTAGTACCCTTGCCTTAATTAGTAGTCCTAACAAGTACCCTTGCCTTAACCAGTAGTCTTCACTAGTACCCTTGCCTTCACTAGTAGTATGTCCTTAACAAGTAGCCTGAACGGGTAGCCTTGCCTTAACCAGTACCCTCAACAAGTACCCACGCCTTAACTAGTAGCCTGGCCTTAACTAGTAGCCTGGCCTTAACTAGTAGCCTGAACTAGTACACTTGCCTTAAGGAGTACCCTTGTCCGAACTACTCCCCTTAATTAGGACCCTTATTGAATAACCCTCAGTAGTAGAGTATGGTACGGTGGAGTAGCATAGGGTACGGAAGCCTACCGTGGAACACAGAAAATAGAAGGAAATAGAATAGAACAGCACAGGTCAGGGTAGGTTAGCTTAGTGCAGGGTATGGTAGAGTAGCATAGGATGGAATAGAGAAAATAGAAAAGGAGACTAGAAAAGAGCAGACTAGATTAGGATAGGGTAGGGTGGGGGAGGGTTTTGTAGAATACAGTAGTGTAGAATGGAATAGAATGGTGTGGAGTGGAGTCGAATGGATTCGGACAGAGATGAATAGAGTAGAAAAGAGTTGAATAGAGCCGAATAACGCTGAATAGGACCAAATATGGCCTAAATGAGCCGAATCGAGTCGAGTCCACCAGATTCGGGATGAATGCAGCTGAGTGGAGCTGAAATGAGCCAAATAGAGACAAACTGAACCCAGCAAAATCGAGCCAAAACACACTTAATTGCATCCTATTGCATCGGATCTCGTCGAATTCCATCAAATCCCACCAAAACGCATCAAATCTCGCGGAATCTCACCGAATCCCGTCGAATTGTCTCAAATCGGGTCGAATGGTGTCAAACGGAATGGAATCGAATTAAATCGAATAGATTAGAGTAGTGTAGATTAGGCTGGGATTCAGTAGGGAAGGGCACAGAAGAATAGAATAGAGTAGAACAGAAGAGAATACCAAGAGTAGAATGGAGTAGAGTTGAGTAGAGTGGAATAGTCAGAGTCGGGTAGTGCAGAATATAGATGAATAGATCCAATTCAAGCCGAATCGATTCGAATGGAGAGGAAAGGAGACAAACCGTGATGAATCGAATCGATTCGAATAGATTAGAGTAGGGTAGGGTAGAACAGAATAGAATAGAGTAGAAAAGAGTAGAATGGTGTGGAATGGAGTTGAATGGAGACAACTAGAGACAAATAAAGTAGAAACGGCTGAGTAGAGCTGAACAGGGCTGAATAAGGTTCACTCGAGCCTAATTATGCTGAATTGAGCAGAATCGAGACGAACTGACCCAATTCAAGCCAAATAGAGCTAAATCGAGCCGATTCAAGCCTAATCACATGGAATCACGTCGAAATGCGTTGAATCGAATAGATTAGTGTAGAGGAGGGTACGGCAGGAGAGGCTAGACTACAACACAACAGAACACAATAGAAAGAAGAGAATAGAATTAAGTAGAGTCGGGTCCAGTAGAATAGAGTCAAATCGAGTTGACGAGAGCTGAAAAGAGCCAAACAGAGCTGAATAGAGCCGAACTGACCAAATTCAAGGTGAATCGAGATGAATCAAGTCCAGTCGTTTGAAATGTGTCGAATCGAATCAAATAGATTAGTGTGGGGAAGGTAAGGTTAGGGAAGGGTAGAGAAGAATAGAATAGAGTAGAATAGAACAGAACAGAAAGAATCGAGTAGACTAGAGTCACACAGAGTCGAATACTGCCAAAAAGAGCCGAATAGAGTGGAAAAGAGCCGAATAGAACCGAATCGAGTTTAATGGAGGAGAAAGGAGATGAATCGAGCCGATATGACCCGAATCAGGTCGAATTCCGTTCAAGTGTGTCGAATAGCATAGAACAGATTACAGTAGGCTAAGTTAGGGTAGGGTAGGGTAGAATAGAGTGCAGTAGAACAGACCAGAAGAGAAGAGAACACAACTGAAAGAATAGAATAGGGTCGAGACGAGCAGAGTATAGAAGAGTAGAGTAGAGTAGAGTCGAATATTGCCGAATAGAGCCAAAGACAGCCAAATAGAGCCCAAAAGAGCTAAATCGATAGAAACCAAGACAAATCACACCGAATCCCGTGGAATCGTGCTCTATCGCGTCGAATCCCGTCGAATTGCATTGAATCTGATCAATTCCAATCCAATCCAATCCATTAGAATAGACTAGAATAGGGTAGAGTCCAATACAATGCAGTAGAGAACAGTTTAGGATGGAGTAGAATGGTGTGGCATGGAGTCGAGTGGAGTCGAAAAGAGATAATAGAGTTGAGTAGAGTCTAACAGAGCCGAACAGAGCCTATTCGAGCTGACTAGAGCCGAATGGAGCCGATTAGAGCTGAATCGAACCGATTTGAGCCGATTGGGGATGAATGGAGTGGAAAGGAGCCGATTTGAGCTGAATCGCATCGAGATGCGTGGAATCGAATCCAGTAGAATAGATTAGATTAGGGTAGGGTGGAATAGAGTAGACTTGAACACAGTAGAAGAGAATGGAAAGAATACAATAGAATAGAGTAGAAAAGGGTAGAGCAGAGCAGAATAGTGTAGAGTAGAATAGAGTAGAACAGAGTCGAATCAAGCTGAATGGAGACGAAACGAGACAAATCGCGTCAAATGGCGTCGTATCCCGTCAAATCAATATTTATAGTAGAATAACGTAGAATGGAGTGGAATGGTGTGCAATGGAATCGAGTAGAGTAGAAAAGAGCTGAAGAGAGCCGAAGAGGGCCAAATCGAGCTGAATTGAGCGAAATCGAGCCGAATCCAGTGAATCGAGCCTAGTCAAGCCGAATTGACACTATTAGAGACAAATGGAGCCGAATGGACATGAATCACACCGATTCGGCCCCTAGTCGCGTCAAAATTTGTCGAATTCAATTGAATAGACTAGAGTAGGGGAGGTTCGGGTAGGCTAGGGTAGGGTAGAATGGAGTAGAATAGAATAAAACAGAACAGAACACAACAAAATAGAACAGAACAACACAGAACGAATACAGAAACGAGTAGGCTAGAGTAGAGTAGAGGGGAATAGAGTAGAGTAGAATAGATTCGAACAGAGCCAAATCGAGCCGAATCGCGTCGAAATGGGTTGAATGAATCAAGTCCAATCAAGTGGATTACAATACCTTAGAGTTGGGTAGCATAGGGTAGGGTAGAATAGAGTAGAATAGTACAGAACAGAGTAGAAACAATACAATAGAATAGAGAAGAGTTGACTAGAGTAGAATAGAGCTGAATAGAGCCAAATGCAGACGAAACGAGAGGAATCGTGTAGAAGCAATTAGAGTGGTGCTGGGTAGGGTAGAGCAGAATAGAGTAGAATAGTGTAGAATAGTGTGGAATGAATAGAATGGAGTAGAATGGAGTCAAATAGAAATGAATAGAGTAGAAAAGAGTCGAATAGAGCAGAATAGGGCCGAAGAACGCCAAATCGAGCAGATTCGAAGCGACTCAAGCCAAAACAAGCTGAATGGAGCCTAACTGAGCCGAATAGAGCCAAATCGAGCCGAATCGAGCCGATTCAAGCTTCATCGCCTCGAATCGCGTTCAATGCGTCAAATCCAATTGAGACGTATAGATTAGAGAAGGGGAGGGGAGGGGAGGGGAGAATAGAACAGCGTAGAGTGGAATAGAAGAGATTAGAACAGAATACAAGGAATAGAATCGAGTAGAATAGAGTGGAAAAGAGTAGAGTCGAATACAGTCGAATAGAGCCGACTAAGCTGAATAGAGACGAATGGAGCTGAATACAGCCGAAAAGAGCTGTATACTGCCGAATCACACCTAATCGAGCGGAATCAAGCAGAATCGCACTGACTGTCACCGAACAGCGTCGAATCGAATCAGGTCGAATCGAGTCGAGCCACATCGTTTTGAATCAAACAAGGTCAAATCGCTTCATATCGTGTCGAATCCCATGGAATCACGTCGAATAACTTCGAATCGCGTCAAACCTCAGAGAATCCTACCGAATCACGTCGAGTCGCATGGAATCTCATCAAATCCCTTCAGATCTTGCTGAATCCAGTCAAGTCATATCAAATCGCTTTGCACGGAATCGAATTGAATCCAATAGACTAAAGTAGGCTAGGTTCGGGTGGGGTGCCGTAGGGTCGGGTAGGGTAGAATAGAATAGAGTACAACAGAATAGGAGAGAACAGAACAGAACAGAAAGAATACAACAGAACAGAATAGAGTCAAAGAGAGAGAACATACCCGAATTGAGCCGAGTGGAGACAAAACGAGACGAATCACGTCCGGTTGCTTCGAATCGCGTCAAATCAAATCGAATCGATTAGAAGAGATTAGGGTAGGGAAGGGTAGAATAGAATAGAGGAAAATAGTGAAGAATGGTGTGGAATGGAATAGAATGGAGTTGAACGGAGTCCAATAGAGACGGAGAGATATGAATAGAGTACAAAAGAGTCTAATAGAGAAGAATAGGGCCGGATAGGGCCAAATAAGGCCTAATTGAGCAGAATCCAGCAGAATCGATGGAATTCGAGCCTAATCGAGCCGAATGGAGTGAAATGGAGTCAAGTCGAGCCGAATAGAGCCGATGCGAACTGAATCGAGCTGATTCAAGCCTAATCGCGTCAAATCGCGTGGAAATACGTCACATCGAATCTAATCAAATAGATTAGGGGAGGGGCGGGTGGGTAGAATAGAACAGAATAGTACAGAATAGAAAGACTAGAATATAGTACAGTAGGGTGGAGTAGAGAGAGTAGAGCAGAGCAGAGTAGAATTGAGTCAAATAGAGTCAAATAGTGCAGGACATAGCTGAATAGAGCCCATTCTGGCCGAATCGAGTCAAATGGAAACAAAACGAGATGAATCACACCAAATTGCTTCGAATCGCATCCAGTCCAATAGATTAGAGTAACGTAGGGTAGAGTAGAACAGAATAGAGTAGAATAGCGTAGAATGGAGAAGAGTGGAGTCAAATGGAGTCGAACAGAGACAAATAGAGTAGAAAAGAGTCGAATCGAGCCAAATAGGGCCGAATAAGGCTGAACCGAGTGGAAACGAGCTGAATTGAAGCGATTCGAGCCAAATCGAGCTGAATCGAGCTGATGTTGCGGAATCGAGCCGACTCAAGCGTGATGGTGTCCAGTCGCATCGAAATGCTTTGAATCGAATCAAATGGACTCGATTAGAATAGGTTAGGGTAGGGTAGTTTATGATAGGAAGACTAGGGTAGATGCAAGTAGACTACACTAGAGTAGACAAGAGAAGGCTAGAGTAGAAGCCTAGACTAGTAAGCTGGACTAGTCAGCTAGACTAGTGGCATAGAGCAGTAGCCTAGACAACTAGTCTTGAATAGTACCCTAAGTCAGTAATCTGAACGAGTACCCTTGCCTGAACTCTTAGCCTAATCTAGTACCCTTGCCTTAATTAGTAGTCCTAACAAGTACCCTTGCCTTAACCAGTAGTCTTCACTAGTACCCTTGCCTTCACTAGTAGTATGTCCTTAACAAGTAGCCTGAACGGGTAGCCTTGCCTTAACCAGTACCCTCAACAAGTACCCACGCCTTAACTAGTAGCCTGGCCTTAACTAGTAGCCTGGCCTTAACTAGTAGCCTGAACTAGTACACTTGCCTTAAGGAGTACCCTTGCCCGAACTACTCCCCTTAATTAGGACCCTTATTGAATAACCCTCAGTAGTAGAGTATGGTACGGTGGAGTAGCATAGGGTAGCGAAGCCTACGGTGTAACAGAGAAAATAGAAGGAAATAGAATAGAACAGCATAGGTCAGGGTAGGTTAGCTTAGTGCAGGGTATGGTAGAGTAGCATAGGATGGAATAGAGAAAATGGAAAAGGAGACTAGAAAAGAGCAGACTAGATTAGGATAGGGTAGGGTGGGGGAGGGTTTTGTAGAATACAGTAGTGTAGAATGGAATAGAATGGTGTGGAGTGGAGTCGAATGGATTCGGACAGAGATGAATAGAGTAGAAAAGAGTTGAATAGAGCCGAATAACGCTGAATAGGACCAAATATGGCCGAAATGAGCTGAATAGAGTCGAGTCCACCAGATTCGGGATGAATGCAGCTGAGTGGAGCTGAAATGAGCCAAATAGAGACAAACTGAACCCAGCAAAATCGAGCCAAAACACACTTAATTGCATCCTATTGCATCGGATCTCGTCGAATTCCATCAAATCCCACCAAAACGCATCAAATCTCGCGGAATCTCACCGAATCCCGTCGAATTGTCTCAAATCGGGTCGAATGGTGTCAAACGGAATGGAATCGAATTAAATCGAATAGATTAGAGTAGTGTAGGTTAGGCTGGGATTCAGTAGGGAAGGGCACAGAAGAATAGAATAGAGTAGAACAGAAGAGAATACCAAGAGTAGAATGGAGTAGAGTTGAGTAGAGTGGAATAGTCAGAGTCGGGTAGTGCAGAATATAGATGAATAGATCCAATTCAAGCCGAATCGATTCGAATGGAGAGGAAAGGAGACAAATCGTGATGAATCGAATCGATTCGAATAGATTAGAGTAGGGTAGGGTAGAACAGAATAGAATAGAGTAGAAAAGAGTAGAATGGTGTGGAATGGAGTTGAATGGAGCCAAATAGAGACAAATAAAGTAGAAAGGGTTGAGTAGAGCTGAACAGGGCTGAATAAGGTTCACTCGAGCCTAATTATGCTGAATTGAGCAGAATCGAGACGAACTGACCCAATTCAAGCCAAATAGAGCTAAATCGAGCCGATTCAAGCCTAATCACATGGAATCACGTCGAAATGCGTTGAATCGAATAGATTAGTGTAGAGGAGGGTACGGCAGGAGAGGCTAGACTACAACACAACAGAACACAATAGAAAGAAGAGAATAGAATTAAGTAGAGTCGGGTCCAGTAGAATAGAGTCAAATCGAGTTGACGAGAGCTGAAAAGAGCCAAACAGAGCTGAATACAGCCGAATTGACCAAATTCAAGGTGAATCGAGATGAATCAAGTCCAATGGTTTGAAATGTGTCGAATCGAATCAAATAGATTAGTGTGGGGAAGGTAAGGTTAGGGAAGGGTAGAGAAGAATAGAATAGAGTAGAATAGAACAGAACAGAAAGAATCGAGTAGACTAGAGTCACACAGAGTCGAATACTGCCAAAAAGAGCCGAATAGAGTGGAAAAGAGCCGAATAGAACCGAATCGAGTTTAATGGAGGAGAAAGGAGATGAATCGAGCCGATATGACCCGAATCAGGTCGAATTCCGTTCAAGTGTGTCGAATAGCATAGAACAGATTACAGTAGGCTAAGTTAGGGTAGGGTAGGGTAGAATAGAGTGCAGTAGAACAGAGCAGAAGAGAAGAGAACACAACTGAAAGAATAGAATAGGGTCGAGACGAGCAGAGTATAGAAGAGTAGAGTAGAGTAGAGTCGAATATTGCCGAATAGAGCCAAAGACAGCCAAATAGAGCCCAAAAGAGCTAAATCGATAGAAACCAAGACAAATCACGCCGAATCCCGTGGAATCGTGCTCTATCGCGTCGAATCCCGTCGAATTGCATTGAATCTGATCAATTCCAATCCAATCCAATCCAATCCATTACAATAGACTAGAGTAGGGTAGAGTCCAATACAATACAGTAGAGAACAGTTTAGGATGGAGTAGAATGGTGTGGCATGGAGTCGAGTGGAGTCGAAAAGAGATAATAGAGTTGAGTAGAGTCTAACAGAGCCGAATAGAGCCTATTCGAGCTGACTAGAGCCGAATGGAGCCGATTAGAGCTGAATCGAACCGATTTGAGCCGATTGGGGATGAATGGAGTGGAAAGGAGCCGATTTGAGCTGAATCGCATCGAGATGCGTGGAATCGAATCCAGTAGAATAGATTAGATTAGGGTAGGGTGGAATAGAGTAGACTTGAACACAGTAGAAGAGAATGGAAAGAATACAATAGAATAGAGTAGAAAAGGGTAGAGCAGAGCAGAATAGTGTAGAGTAGAATAGAGTAGAGTAGAACAGAGTCGAATCAAGCTGAATGGAGACGAAACGAGACAAATCGCGTCAAATGGCGTCGTATCCCGTCAAATCAATTTTTATAGTAGAATAGCGTAGAATGGAGTGGAATGGTGTGCAATGGAATCGAGTAGAGTAGAAAAGAGCTGAAGAGAGCCGAAGAGGGCCAAATCGAGCTGAATTGAGCGAAATCGAGCCGAATCCAGTGAATCGAGCCTAGTCAAGCCGAATCGACACTATTCGAGACAAATGGAGCCGGATGGACATGAATCACACCGATTCGGCCCCTAGTCGCGTCAAAATTTGTCGAATTCAATTGAATAGACTAGAGTAGGGGAGGTTCGGGTAGGCTAGGGTAGGGTAGAATGGAGTAGAATAGAATAAAACAGAACAGAACACAACAAAATAGAACAGAACAACACAGAACGAATACAGAAACGAGTAGGCTAGAGTAGAGTAGAGGGGAATAGAGTAGAGTAGAATAGATTCGAACAGAGCCAAATCGAGCCGAATCGCGTCGAAATGGGTTGAATGAATCAAATCCAATCAAGTGGATTACAATACCTTAGAGTTGGGTAGCATAGGGTAGGGTAGAATAGAGTAGACTAGTACAGAACAGAGTAGAAACAATACAATAGAATAGAGAAGAGTTGACTAGAGTAGAATAGAGCTGAATAGAGCCAAATGCAGACGAAACGAGAGGAATCGTGTAGAAGCAATTAGAGTGGTGCTGGGTAGGGTAGAGCAGAATAGAGTAGAATAGTGTAGAATAGTGTGGAATGAATAGAATGGAGTAGAATGGAGTCAAATAGAAATGAATAGAGTAGAAAAGAGTCGAATAGAGCAGAATAGGGCCGAAGAACGCCAAATCGAGCAGATTCGAAGCGACTCAAGCCAAAACAAGCTGAATGGAGCCTAACTGAGCCGAATAGAGCCAAATCGAGCCGAATCGAGCCGATTCAAGCTTCATCGCCTCGAATCGCGTTCAATGTGTCAAATCCAATTGAGACGTATAGATTAGAGAAGGGGAGGGGAGGGGAGGGGAGAATAGAACAGCGTAGAGTGGAATAGAAGAGATTAGAACAGAATAGAAGGAATAGAATCGAGTAGAATAGAGTGGAAAAGAGTAGAGTCGAATACAGTCGAATAGAGCCGACTAAGCTGAATAGAGACGAATGGAGCTGAATACAGCCGAAAAGAGCTGTATACTGCCGAATCACACCTAATCGAGCGGAATCAAGCAGAATCGCACTGACTGTCACCGAACAGCGTCGAATCGAATCAGGTCGAATCGAGTCGAGCCACATCGTTTTGAATCAAACAAGGTCAAATCGCTTCATATCGTGTCGAATCCCATGGAATCACGTCGAATAACTTCGAATCGCGTCAAACCTCAGAGAATCCTACCGAATCACGTCGAGTCGCATGGAATCTCATCAAATCCCTTCAGATCTTGCTGAATCCAGTCAAGTCATATCAAATCGCTTTGCACGGAATCGAATTGAATCCAATAGACTAAAGCAGGCTAGGTTCGGGTGGGGTGCCGTAGGGTCGGGTAGGGTAGAATAGAATAGAGTACAACAGAATAGGAGAGAACAGAACAGAACAGAAAGAATACAACAGAACAGAATAGAGTCAAAGAGAGAGAACATACCCGAATTGAGCCGAGTGGAGACAAAATGAGACGAATCACGTCCGGTTGCTTCGAATCGCATCAAATCAAATCGAATCGATTAGAAGAGATTAGGGTAGGGAAGGGTAGAATAGAATAGAGGAAAATAGTGAAGAATGGTGTGGAATGGAATAGAATGGAGTTGAACGGAGTCCAGTAGAGACGGATAGATATGAATAGAGTACAAAAGAGTCTAATAGAGAAGAATAGGGCCGGATAGGGCCAAATAAGGCTTAATTGAGCAGAATCCAGCAGAATCGATGGAATTCGAGCCTAATCGAGCCGAATGGAGTGAAATGGAGTCAAGTCGAGCCGAATAGAGCCGATGCGAACTGAATCGAGCTGATTCAAGCCTAATCGCGTCAAATCGCGTGGAAATACGTCACATCGAATCTAATCAAATAGATTAGGGGAGGGGCGGGTGGGTAGAATAGAACAGAATAGTACAGAATAGAAAGACTAGAATATAGTACAGTAGGGTGGAGTAGAGAGAGTAAAGCAGAGCAGAGTAGAATTGAGTCAAATAGAGTCAAATAGTGCAGGACATAGCTGAATAGAGCCCATTCTGGCCGAATCGAGTCAAATGGAAACAAAACGAGATGAATCACACCGAATTGCTTCGAATCGCATCCAGTCCAATAGATTAGAGTAACGTAGGGTAGAGTAGAACAGAATAGAGTAGAATAGCGTAGAATGGAGAAGAGTGGAGTCAAATGGAGTCGAACAGAGACAAATAGAGTAGAAAAGAGTCGAATCGAGCCAAATAGGGCCGAATAAGGCTGAACCGAGTGGAAACGAGCTGAATTGAAGCGATTCGAGCCAAATCGAGCTGAATCGAGCTGATGTTGCGGAATCGAGCCGACTCAAGCGTGATGGTGTCCAGTCGCATCGAAATGCTTTGAATCGAATCAAATGGACTCGATTAGAATAGGTTAGGGTAGGGTAGTTTATGATAGGAAGACTAGGGTAGATGCAAGTAGACTACACTAGAGTAGACAAGAGAAGGCTAGAGTAGAAGCCTAGACTAGTAAGCTGGACTAGTCAGCTAGACTAGTGGCATAGAGCAGTAGCCTAGACAACTAGTCTTGAATAGTACCCTAAGTCAGTAATCTGAACGAGTACCCTTGCCTGAACTCTTAGCCTAATCTAGTACCCTTGCCTTAATTAGTAGTCCTAACAAGTACCCTTGCCTTAACCAGTAGTCTTCACTAGTACCCTTGCCTTCACTAGTAGTATGTCCTTAACAAGTAGCCTGAACGGGTAGCCTTGCCTTAACCAGTACCCTCAACAAGTACCCACGCCTTAACTAGTAGCCTGGCATTAACTAGTAGCCTGGCCTTAACTAGTAGCCTGAACTAGTACACTTGCCTTAAGGAGTACCCTTGTCCGAACTACTCCCCTTAATTAGGACCCTTATTGAATAACCCTCAGTAGTAGAGTATGGTACGGTGGAGTAGCATAGGGTACGGAAGCCTACCGTGGAACAGAGAAAATAGAAGGAAATAGAATAGAACAGCATAGGTCAGGGTAGGTTAGCTTAGTGCAGGGTATGGTAGAGTAGCATAGGATGGAATAGAGAAAATAGAAAAGGAGACTAGAAAAGAGCAGACTAGATTAGGATAGGGTAGGGTGGGGGAGGGTTTTGTAGAATACAGTAGTGTAGAATGGAATAGAATGGTGTGGAGTGGAGTCGAATGGATTCGGACAGAGATGAATAGAGTAGAAAAGAGTTGAATAGAGCCGAATAACGCTGAATAGGACCAAATATGGCCTAAATGAGCCGAATCGAGTCGAGTCCACCAGATTCGGGATGAATGCAGCTGAGTGGAGCTGAAATGAGCCAAATAGAGACAAACTGAACCCAGCAAAATCGAGCCAAAACACACTTAATTGCATCCTATTGCATCGGATCTCGTCGAATTCCATCAAATCCCACCAAAACGCATCAAATCTCGCGGAATCTCACCGAATCCCGTCGAATTGTCTCAAATCGGGTCGAATGGTGTCAAACGGAATGGAATCGAATTAAATCGAATAGATTAGAGTAGTGTAGATTAGGCTGGGATTCAGTAGGGAAGGGCACAGAAGAATAGAATAGAGTAGAACAGAAGAGAATACCAAGAGTAGAATGGAGTAGAGTTGAGTAGAGTGGAATAGTCAGAGTCGGGTAGTGCAGAATATAGATGAATAGATCCAATTCAAGCCGAATCGATTCGAATGGAGAGGAAAGGAGACAAACCGTGATGAATCGAATCGATTCGAATAGATTAGAGTAGGGTAGGGTAGAACAGAATAGAATAGAGTAGAAAAGAGTAGAATGGTGTGGAATGGAGTTGAATGGAGACAACTAGAGACAAATAAAGTAGAAACGGCTGAGTAGAGCTGAACAGGGCTGAATAAGGTTCACTCGAGCCTAATTATGCTGAATTGAGCAGAATCGAGACGAACTGACCCAATTCAAGCCAAATAGAGCTAAATCGAGCCGATTCAAGCCTAATCACATGGAATCGCGTCGAAATGCGTTGAATCGAATAGATTAGTGTAGAGGAGGGTACGGCAGGAGAGGCTAGACTACAACACAACAGAACACAATAGAAAGAAGAGAATAGAATTAAGTAGAGTCGGGTCCAGTAGAATAGAGTCAAATCGAGTTGACGAGAGCTGAAAAGAGCCAAACAGAGCTGAATAGAGCCGAACTGACCAAATTCAAGGTGAATCGAGATGAATCAAGTCCAGTCGTTTGAAATGTGTCGAATCGAATCAAATAGATTAGTGTGGGGAAGGTAAGGTTAGGGAAGGGTAGAGAAGAATAGAATAGAGTAGAATAGAACAGAACAGAAAGAATCGAGTAGACTAGAGTCACACAGAGTCGAATACTGCCAAAAAGAGCCGAATAGAGTGGAAAAGAGCCGAATAGAACCGAATCGAGTTTAATGGAGGAGAAAGGAGATGAATCGAGCCGATATGACCCGAATCAGGTCGAATTCCGTTCAAGTGTGTCGAATAGCATAGAACAGATTACAGTAGGCTAAGTTAGGGTAGGGTAGGGTAGAATAGAGTGCAGTAGAACAGAGCAGAAGAGAAGAGAACACAACTGAAAGAATAGAATAGGGTCGAGACGAGCAGAGTATAGAAGAGTAGAGTAGAGTAGAGTCGAATATTGCCGAATAGAGCCAAAGACAGCCAAATAGAGCCCAAAAGAGCTAAATCGATAGAAACCAAGACAAATCACACCGAATCCCGTGGAATCGTGCTCTATCGCGTCGAATCCCGTCGAATTGCATTGAATCTGATCAATTCCAATCCAATCCAATCCATTAGAATAGACTAGAATAGGGTAGAGTCCAATACAATGCAGTAGAGAACAGTTTAGGATGGAGTAGAATGGTGTGGCATGGAGTCGAGTGGAGTCGAAAAGAGATAATAGAGTTGAGTAGAGTCTAACAGAGCCGAACAGAGCCTATTCGAGCTGACTAGAGCCGAATGGAGCCGATTAGAGCTGAATCGAACCGATTTGAGCCGATTGGGGATGAATGGAGTGGAAAGGAGCCGATTTGAGCTGAATCGCATCGAGATGCGTGGAATCGAATCCAGTAGAATAGATTAGATTAGGGTAGGGTGGAATAGAGTAGACTTGAACACAGTAGAAGAGAATGGAAAGAATACAATAGAATAGAGTAGAAAAGGGTAGAGCAGAGCAGAATAGTGTAGAGTAGAATAGAGTAGAACAGAGTCGAATCAAGCTGAATGGAGACGAAACGAGACAAATCGCGTCAAATGGCGTCGTATCCCGTCAAATCAATATTTATAGTAGAATAACGTAGAATGGAGTGGAATGGTGTGCAATGGAATCGAGTAGAGTAGAAAAGAGCTGAAGAGAGCCGAAGAGGGCCAAATCGAGCTGAATTGAGCGAAATCGAGCCGAATCCAGTGAATCGAGCCTAATGGAGCCGAATCGAGCCTAATCAAGCCGAATCGACACTATTCGAGACAAATGGGGCCGAATGGACATGAATCACACTGATTCGGCCCCTAGTCGCCTCAAAATTTGTCGAATTCAATGGAATAGACTAGAGTAGGGGAGGTTCGGGTAGGCTAGGGTAGGGTAGAATGGAGTAGAATAGAATAAAACAGGACAGAACACAACAAAATAGAACAGAACAACACAGAACGAATACAGAAACGAGGAGGCTAGAGTAGAGTAGAGGGGAATAGAGTAGAGTAGAGTAGATTCGAACAGAGCCAAATCGAGCCGAATCGCGTCGAAATGGGTTGAATCAAATCCAATCAAATGGATTACACTACCTTAGAGTTGGGTAGCGTAGGGTAGGGTAGAATAGAGTAGACTAGTACAGAACACAGTAGAAACAATACAATAGAATAGAGAAGATTAGACTACAGTAGAATAGAGCTGAATAGAGCCAAATGCAGACGAAACGAGAGGAATCGTGTAGAAGCAATTAGAGTGGTGCTGGGTAGGGTAGAGCAGAATAGAGTAGAATAGTGTAGAATAGTGTGGAATGAATAGAATGGAGTAGAATGGAGTCAAATAGAAACGAATAGAGTAGAAAAGAGTCGAATAGAGCAGAATAGGGCCGAAGAAGGCCAAATCGAGCAGATTCGAAGCGATTCAAGCCAAAACAAGCTGAATGGAGCCTAACTGAGCCGAATAGAGCCAAATCGAGCCGAATCGAGCCGACTCAAGCTTCATCGCCTCGAATCGCGTTCAATGCGTCAAATCCAATCGAGACGTATAGATTAGAGAAGGGGAGGGGAGGGCAGGGGAGGGTAGAATAGAACAGAGTAGAGTGGAATAGAAGAGATTAGAACAGAATAGAAGGAATAGAATCGAGTAGAATAGAGTGGAAAAGAGTAGAGTCGAATACAGTCGAATAGAGCCGACTAAGCTGAATAGAGACGAATGGAGCTGAATACAGCCGAAAAGAGCTGTATACTGCCGAATCACACCTAATCGAGCGGAATCAAGCAGAATCGCACTGACTGTCACCGAACAGCGTCGAATCGAATCAGGTCGAATCGAGTCGAGCCACATCGTTTTGAATCAAACAAGGTCAAATCGCTTCATATCGTGTCGAATCCCACGGAATCACGTCGAATAACTTCGAATC
This sequence comes from Loxodonta africana, assembly GCF_030014295.1. Taxonomy (NCBI): domain Eukaryota; kingdom Metazoa; phylum Chordata; class Mammalia; order Proboscidea; family Elephantidae; genus Loxodonta; species Loxodonta africana. The sequence continues at coordinate 76,629 of NW_026975204.1, read as the reverse complement.
GTGTGAAACCTCAGAGAATCCTACTGAATCACGTCGAGACGCATGGAATCTCATCAAATCCCTTCGGATCTTGCCGAATCCAGTCAAGTCATATCAAATCGCTTTGCACGGAATCGAATTGAATCCAATAGATTAAAGTAGGCTAGGTTCGGGTGGGGTGCCGTAGGGTCGGGTAGGGTAGAATAGAATAGAGTACAACAGAGTAGGAGAGAACAGAACAGAACAGAAAGAATACAACAGAACAGAATAGAGTCAAAGAGAGAGAACATAGCCGAATTGAGCCGAGTGGAGACAAAACGAGACGAATCACGTCCGGTTGCTTCGAATCGCGTCAAATCAAATCGAATCGATTAGAAGAGATGAGGGTAGGGAAGGGTAGAATAGAATAGAGGAAAATAGTGAAGAATGGTGTGGAATGGAATAGAATGGAATTGAACGGAGTCCAATAAAGACGGATAGATATGAATAGAGTACAAAAGAGTCTAATAGAGCAGAATAGGGCCGGATAGGGCCAAATAAGGCCTAATTGAGCAGAATCCAGCAGAATCGATGGAATTCGAGCCTAATCGAGCCGAATGGAGTGAAATGGAGTCAAGTCGAGCCGAATAGAGCCGATGCGAACTGAATCGAGCTGATTCAAGCCTAATCGCGTCAAATCGCGTGGAAATACGTCACATCGAATCTAATCAAATAGATTAGGGGAGGGGCGGGTGGGTAGAATAGAACAGAATAGTACAGAATAGAAAGAATAGAATATAGTACAGTAGGGTAGAGTAGAGAGAGTAAAGCAGAGAAGAGTAGAGCAGAGTAGAATTGAGTCAAATAGAGTCAAATAGTGCAGGATATAGCTGAAGAGAGACAATTCTGGCCGAATCGAGTCACATGGAAACAAAACGAGATGAATCACACCGAATTGCTTCGAATCGCATCCAATCGAATAGATTAGAGTAACGTAGGGTAGAGTAGAACAGAATAGAGTAGAATAGCGTAGAATGGAGAAGAGTGGAGTCAAATGGAGTCGAACGGAGACAAATAGAGTAGAAAAGAGTCGAATCGAGCCAAATAGGGCCGAATAAGGCTGAACCGAGTGGAAACGAGCTGAATTGAAGCGATTCGAGCCAAATCGAGCTGAATCGAGCCGACTCAAGCATGATGGTGTCCAGTCGCATCGAAATGCTTTGAATCGAATCAAATGGAAGAGATTAGAATAGGTTAGGGTAGGGTAGTTTATGATAGGAAGACTAGGGTAGATGCAAGTAGAACACATTAGAGTAGACAAGAGAAGGCTAGAGTAGAAGCCTAGACTAGTAAGTTGGACTAGTCAGCTAGACTAGTGGCATAGAGCAGTAGCCTAGACAACTAGTCTTGAATGGTACCCTAAGTCAGTAATCTGAACGAGTACCCTTGCCTTAACTAGTAGTCCTAACAAGTACCCTTGCCTTAAGCAGTAGTCTTCACTAGTACCCTTGCCTTCACTAGTAGTATGTCCTTAACAAGTAGCCTGAACGGGTACCCTTGCCTTAACCAGTACCCTCAACAAGTACCCATGCCTTAACTAGTAGCCTGGCCTTAACTAGTAGCCTGAACTAGTACACTTGCCTTAAGGAGTACCCTTGCCCGAACTACTCCCCTTAATTAGGACCCTTATTGAGTAACCCTAAGTAGTAGAGTATGGTACGGTGGGGTAGCATAGGGTAGGGAAGCATACGGTGGAACAGAGAAAATAGAAGGAAATAGAATAGAACAGCATAGGTCAGGGTAGGTTAGCTTAGTGCAGGGTATGGTAGAGTAGCATAGGATGGAATAGAGAAAATAGAAAAGGAGACTAGAAAAGAGCAGACTAGATTAGGATAGGGTAGGGTGGGGGAGGGTTGTGTAGAATACAGTAGTGTAGAATGGAATAGAATGGTGTGGAATGGAGTCGAATGGATTCGAACAGAGATGAATAGAGTAGAAAAGAGTTGAAGAGAGCCGAATAACGCTGAATAGGACCAAATATGGCCGAAATGAGCCGAATCGAGTCGAGTCGACCAGATTCGGGATGAATGGAGCCTAGTGGAGCTGAAATGAGCCAAATAGAGACAAACTGAACCCAGCAAAATCGAGCCAAAACACACTTAATTGCATCCTATTGCATCGGATCTCGTCGAATTCCATCAAATCCCACCAAACCGCATCAAATCTCGCGGAATCTCACCGAATCCCGTCGAATTGTCTCAAATCGGGTCGAATGGTGTCCAACTGAATGGAATTGAATTAAATTGAATAGAGTAGTGTAGGTTAGGCTGGGATTCAGTAGGGAAGGGCACAGAAGAATAGAATAGAGTAGAACAGAAGAGAATACCAAGAGTAGAATGGAGTAGAGTTGAGTAGAGTGGAATAGTCAGAGTCGGGTAGTGCAGAATATAGATGAATAGATCCAATTCAAGCCGAATCGATTCGAATGGAGAGGAAAGGGAACAAGTCGTGATGAATCGAATTGATTAGAATAGATTAGAGTAGGGTAGGGTAGAACAGAATAGAATAGAGTAGAAAAGAGTAGAATGGTGTGGAATGGAGTTGAATGGAGCCAAATAGAGACAAATAAAGTAGAAAGGGCTGAGTAGAGCTGAACAGGGCTGAATAAGGTTCACTCGAGCCTAATTATGCTGAATTGAGCAGAATCGAGACGAATTGACCCAATTCAAGCCAAATAGAGCTAAATCGAGCCGATTCAAGCCTAATCACATGGAATCGCGTCGAAATGCGTTGAATCGAATAGATTAGTGTAGAGGAGGGTACGGCAGGAGAGGCTAGACTACAACACAACAGAACACAATAGAAAGAAGAGAATAGAATTAAGTAGAGTCGGGTCCAGTAGAATAGAGTCAAATCGAGTTGACGAGAGCTGAAAAGAGCCAAACAGAGCTGAATACAGCCGAATTGACCAAATTCAAGGTGAATCGAGATGAATCATGTCCAGTCGTTTCAAATGTGTCGAATCGAATCAAATGGATTAGTGTGGGGAAGGTAAGGTTAGGGTAGGGTAGAGAAGACTAGAATAGAGTAGAATAGAACAGAACAAAAAGAATCGAGTAGAGTCACATAGAGTCGAATACTGCCAAAAAGAGCCGAATAGAGTGGAAAAGAGCTGAATAGAACCGAATCGAGTTTAATGGAGGAGAAAGGAGATGAATCGAGCCGATATGACCCGAATCAGGTCGAATTCCGTTCAAGTGTGTCGAATAGCATAGAACAGATTACAGTAGGCTAAGTTAGGGTAGGGTAGGGTAGAATAGAGTGCAGTAGAACAGAAGAGAAGAGAAGAGAACACAACTGAAAGAATAGAATAGGGTCGAGACGAGCAGAGTATAGAAGAGTAGAGTAGAGTAGAGTCGAATATTGCCGAATAGAGCCAAAGACAGCCAAATAGAGCCCAAAAGAGCTAAATCGATAGAAACCAAGACAAATCACGCCGAATCCCGTGGAATCATGCTGTATCGCGTCGAATCCCGTCGAATTGCATTGAATCTGATCAGTTCCAATCCAATCCATTAGAATAGACTAGAGTAGGGTAGAGTCCAATAGAATACAGTAGAGAATAGTTTAGGATGGAGTAGAATGGTGTAGCATGGAGTCGAGTGGAGTCGAAAAGAGATAATAGAGTTGAGTAGAGTCTAACAGAGCCGAATAGAGCCTATTCGAGCTGACTAGAGCCGAATGGAGCCGATTAGAGCTGAATCGAACCGATTTGAGCCGATTGGGGATGAATGGAGTGGAAAGGAGCCGATTTGAGCTGAATCGCATCGAGATGCGTGGAATCGAATCCAGTAGAATAGATTAGATTAGGGTAGGATGGAATAGAGTAGAATTGAACACAGTAGAAGAGAATGGAAAGAATACAATAGAATAGAGTAGAAAAGGGTAGAGCAGAGCAGAATAGTGTAGAGTAGAATAGAGTAGAGTAGAACAGAGTCGAATCAAGCTGAATGGAGATGAAACGAGACAAATCGCGTCGGATGGCGTCGAATCCCATCGAATCAATTACAGTAGGGTATAGTAGAATAGCGTAGAATGGAGTAGAATGGTGTGCAATGGAATCGAGTAGAGTAGAAAAGAGCTGAAGAGAGCCGAAGAGGGCCGAAGAGGGCCAAATCGAGCTGAATTGAGCGAAATCGAGCCGAATCCAGTGAATCGAGCCTAATGGAGCCGAATCGAGCCTAATCAAGCCGAATCGACACTATTCGAGACAAATGGGGCCGAATGGACATGAATCACACTGATTCGGCCCCTAGTCGCCTCAAAATTTGTCGAATTCAATGGAATAGACTAGAGTAGGGGAGGTTCGGGTAGGCTAGGGTAGGGTAGAATGGAGTAGAATAGAATAAAACAGGACAGAACACAACAAAATAGAACAGAACAACACAGAACGAATACAGAAACGAGGAGGCTAGAGTAGAGTAGAGGGGAATAGAGTAGAGTAGAGTAGATTCGAACAGAGCCAAATCGAGCCGAATCGCGTCGAAATGGGTTGAATCAAATCCAATCAAATGGATTACACTACCTTAGAGTTGGGTAGCGTAGGGTAGGGTAGAATAGAGTAGACTAGTACAGAACACAGTAGAAACAATACAATAGAATAGAGAAGATTAGACTACAGTAGAATAGAGCTGAATAGAGCCAAATGCAGACGAAACGAGAGGAATCGTGTAGAAGCAATTAGAGTGGTGCTGGGTAGGGTAGAGCAGAATAGAGTAGAATAGTGTAGAATAGTGTGGAATGAATAGAATGGAGTAGAATGGAGTCAAATAGAAACGAATAGAGTAGAAAAGAGTCGAATAGAGCAGAATAGGGCCGAAGAACGCCAAATCGAGCAGATTCGAAGCGATTCAAGCCAAAACAAGCTGAATGGAGCCTAACTGAGCCGAATAGAGCCAAATCGAGCCGAATCGAGCCGACTCAAGCTTCATCGCCTCGAATCGCGTTCAATGCGTCAAATCCAATCGAGACGTATAGATTAGAGAAGGGGAGGGGAGGGCAGGGGAGGGTAGAATAGAACAGAGTAGAGTGGAATAGAAGAGATTAGAACAGAATAGAAGGAATAGAATCGAGTAGAATAGAGTGGAAAAGAGTAGAGTCGAATACAGTCGAATAGAGCCGACTAAGCTGAATAGAGACGAATGGAGCTGAATACAGCCGAAAAGAGCTGTATACTGCCGAATCACACCTAATCGAGCGGAATCAAGCAGAATCGCACTGACTGTCACCGAACAGCGTCGAATCGAATCAGGTCGAATCGAGTCGAGCCACATCGTTTTGAATCAAACAAGGTCAAATCGCTTCATATCGTGTCGAATCCCACGGAATCACGTCGAATAACTTCGAATCGTGTGAAACCTCAGAGAATCCTACTGAATCACGTCGAGTCGCATGGAATCTCATCAAATCCCTTCGGATCTTGCCGAATCCAGTCAAGTCATATCAAATCGCTTTGCACGGAATCGAATTGAATCCAATAGATTAAAGTAGGCTAGGTTCGGGTGGGGTGCCGTAGGGTCGGGTAGGGTAGAATAGAATAGAGTACAACAGAGTAGGAGAGAACAGAACAGAACAGAAAGAATACAACAGAACAGAATAGAGTCAAAGAGAGAGAACATAGCCGAATTGAGCCGAGTGGAGACAAAACGAGACGAATCACGTCCGGTTGCTTCGAATCGCATCAAATCAAATCGAATCGATTAGAAGAGATGAGGGTAGGGAAGGGTAGAATAGAATAGAGGAAAATAGTGAAGAATGGTGTGGAATGGAATAGAATGGAATTGAACGGAGTCCAATAAAGACGGATAGATATGAATAGAGTACAAAAGAGTCTAATAGAGCAGAATAGGGCCGGATAGGGCCAAATAAGGCCTAATTGAGCAGAATCCAGCAGAATCGATGGAATTCGAGCCTAATCGAGCCGAATGGAGTGAAATGGAGTCAAGTCGAGCCGAATAGAGCCGATGCGAACTGAATCGAGCTGATTCAAGCCTAATCGCGTCAAATCGCGTGGAAATACGTCACATCGAATCTAATCAAATAGATTAGGGGAGGGGCGGGTGGGTAGAATAGAACAGAATAGTACAGAATAGAAAGAATAGAATATAGTACAGTAGGGTAGAGTAGAGAGAGTAAAGCAGAGAAGAGTAGAGCAGAGTAGAATTGAGTCAAATAGAGTCAAATAGTGCAAGATATAGCTGAATAGAGCCAATTCTGGCCGAATCGAGTCACATGGAAACAAAACGAGATGAATCACACCGAATTGCTTCGAATCGCATCCAATCGAATAGATTAGAGTAACGTAGGGTAGAGTAGAACAGAATAGAGTAGAATAGCGTAGAATGGAGAAGAGTGGAGTCAAATGGAGTCGAACGGAGACAAATAGAGTAGAAAAGAGTCGAATCGAGCCAAATAGGGCCGAATAAGGCTGAACCGAGTGGAAACGAGCTGAATTGAAGCGATTCGAGCCAAATCGAGCTGAATCGAGCCGACTCAAGCATGATGGTGTCCAGTCGCATCGAAATGCTTTGAATCGAATCAAATGGAAGAGATTAGAATAGGTTAGGGTAGGGTAGTTTATGATAGGAAGACTAGGGTAGATGCAAGTAGAACACATTAGAGTAGACAAGAGAAGGCTAGAGTAGAAGCCTAGACTAGTAAGCTGGACTAGTCAGCTAGACTAGTGGCATAGAGCAGTAGCCTAGACAACTAGTCTTGAATGGTACCCTAAGTCAGTAATCTGAACGAGTACCCTTGCCTTAACTAGTAGTCCTAACAAGTACCCTTGCCTTAAGCAGTAGTCTTCACTAGTACCCTTGCCTTCACTAGTAGTATGTCCTTAACAAGTAGCCTGAACGGGTACCCTTGCCTTAACCAGTACCCTCAACAAGTACCCATGCCTTAACTAGTAGCCTGGCCTTAACTAGTACCCTGGCCTTAACTAGTAGCCTGAACTAGTACACTTGCCTTAAGGAGTACCCTTGCCCGAACTACTCCCCTTAATTAGGACCCTTATTGAGTAACCCTAAGTAGTAGAGTATGGTACGGTGGGGTAGCATAGGGTAGGGAAGCATACGGTGGAACAGAGAAAATAGAAGGAAATAGAATAGAACAGCATAGGTCAGGGTAGGTTAGCTTAGTGCAGGGTATGGTAGAGTAGCATAGGATGGAATAGAGAAAATAGAAAAGGAGACTAGAAAAGAGCAGACTAGATTAGGATAGGGTAGGGTGGGGGAGGGTTGTGTAGAATACAGTAGTGTAGAATGGAATAGAATGGTGTGGAATGGAGTCGAATGGATTCGAACAGAGATGAATAGAGTAGAAAAGAGTTGAAGAGAGCCGAATAACGCTGAATAGGACCAAATATGGCCGAAATGAGCCGAATCGAGTCGAGTCGACCAGATTCGGGATGAATGGAGCCTAGTGGAGCTGAAATGAGCCAAATAGAGACAAACTGAACCCACCAAAATCGAGCCAAAACACACTTAATTGCATCCTATTGCATCGGATCTCGTCGAATTCCATCAAATCCCACCAAACCGCATCAAATCTCGCGGAATCTCACCGAATCCCGTCGAATTGTCTCAAATCGGGTCGAATGGTGTCCAACTGAATGGAATTGAATTAAATTGAATAGAGTAGTGTAGGTTAGGCTGGGATTCAGTAGGGAAGGGCACAGAAGAATAGAATAGAGTAGAACAGAAGAGAATACCAAGAGTAGAATGGAGTAGAGTTGAGTAGAGTGGAATAGTCAGAGTCGGGTAGTGCAGAATATAGATGAATAGATCCAATTCAAGCCGAATCGATTCAAATGGAGAGGAAAGGGAACAAATCGTGATGAATCGAATTGATTCGAATAGATTAGAGTAGGGTAGGGTAGAACAGAATAGAATAGAGTAGAAAAGAGTAGAATGGTGTGGAATGGAGTTGAATGGAGCCAAATAGAGACAAATAAAGTAGAAAGGGCTGAGTAGAGCTGAACAGGGCTGAATAAGGTTCACTCGAGCCTAATTATGCTGAATTGAGCAGAATCGAGACGAATTGACCCAATTCAAGCCAAATAGAGCTAAATCGAGCCGATTCAAGCCTAATCACATGGAATCGCGTCGAAATGCGTTGAATCGAATAGATTAGTGTAGAGGAGGGTACGGCAGGAGAGGCTAGACTACAACACAACAGAACACAATAGAAAGAAGAGAATAGAATTAAGTAGAGTCGGGTCCAGTAGAATAGAGTCAAATCGAGTTGACGAGAGCTGAAAAGAGCCAAACAGAGCTGAATACAGCCGAATTGACCAAATTCAAGGTGAATCGAGATGAATCATGTCCAGTCGTTTGAAATGTGTCGAATCGAATCAAATGGATTAGTGTGGGGAAGGTAAGGTTAGGGTAGGGTAGAGAAGAATAGAATAGAGTAGAATAGAACAGAACAAAAAGAATCGAGTAGAGTCACATAGAGTCGAATACTGCCAAAAAGAGCCGAATAGAGTGGAAAAGAGCTGAATAGAACCGAATCGAGTTTAATGGAGGAGAAAGGAGATGAATCGAGCCGATATGACCCGAATCAGGTCGAATTCCGTTCAAGTGTGTCGAATAGCATAGAACAGATTACAGTAGGCTAAGTTAGGGTAGGGTAGGGTAGAATAGAGTGCAGTAGAACAGAACAGAAGAGAAGAGAACACAACTGAAAGAATAGAATAGGGTCGAGACGAGCAGAGTATAGAAGAGTAGAGTAGAGTAGAGTCGAATATTGCCGAATAGAGCCAAAGACAGCCAAATAGAGCCCAAAAGAGCTAAATCGATAGAAACCAAGACAAATCACGCCGAATCCCGTGGAATCATGCTGTATCGCGTCGAATCCCGTCGAATTGCATTGAATCTGATCAGTTCCAATCCAATCCATTAGAATAGACTAGAGTAGGGTAGAGTCCAATACAATACAGTAGAGAATAGTTTAGGATGGAGTAGAATGGTGTAGCATGGAGTCGAGTGGAGTCGAAAAGAGATAATAGAGTTGAGTAGAGTCTAACAGAGCCGAATAGAGCCTATTCGAGCTGACTAGAGCCGAATGGAGCCGATTAGAGCTGAATCGAACCGATTTGAGCCGATTGGGGATGAATGGAGTGGAAAGGAGCCGATTTGAGCTGAATCGCATCGAGATGCGTGGAATCGAATCCAGTAGAATAGATTAGATTAGGGTAGGATGGAATAGAGTAGAATTGAACACAGTAGAAGAGAATGGAAAGAATACAATAGAATAGAGTAGAAAAGGGTAGAGCAGAGCAGAATAGTGTAGAGTAGAATAGAGTAGAGTAGAACAGAGTCGAATCAAGCTGAATGGAGATGAAACGAGACAAATCGCGTCGGATGGCGTCGAATCCCATCGAATCAATTACAGTAGGGTATAGTAGAATAGCGTAGAATGGAGTAGAATGGTGTGCAATGGAATCGAGTAGAGTAGAAAAGAGCTGAAGAGAGCCGAAGAGGGCCGAAGAGGGCCAAATCGAGCTGAATTGAGCGAAATCGAGCCGAATCCAGTGAATCGAGCCTAATGGAGCCGAATCGAGCCTAATCAAGCCGAATCGACACTATTCGAGACAAATGGGGCCGAATGGACATGAATCACACTGATTCGGCCCCTAGTCGCCTCAAAATTTGTCGAATTCAATGGAATAGACTAGAGTAGGGGAGGTTCGGGTAGGCTAGGGTAGGGTAGAATGGAGTAGAATAGAATAAAACAGGACAGAACACAACAAAATAGAACAGAACAACACAGAACGAATACAGAAACGAGGAGGCTAGAGTAGAGTAGAGGGGAATAGAGTAGAGTAGAGTAGATTCGAACAGAGCCAAATCGAGCCGAATCGCGTCGAAATGGGTTGAATCAAATCCAATCAAATGGATTACACTACCTTAGAGTTGGGTAGCGTAGGGTAGGGTAGAATAGAGTAGACTAGTACAGAACACAGTAGAAACAATACAATAGAATAGAGAAGATTAGACTACAGTAGAATAGAGCTGAATAGAGCCAAATGCAGACGAAACGAGAGGAATCGTGTAGAAGCAATTAGAGTGGTGCTGGGTAGGGTAGAGCAGAATAGAGTAGAATAGTGTAGAATAGTGTGGAATGAATAGAATGGAGTAGAATGGAGTCAAATAGAAACGAATAGAGTAGAAAAGAGTCGAATAGAGCAGAATAGGGCCGAAGAAGGCCAAATCGAGCAGATTCGAAGCGATTCAAGCCAAAACAAGCTGAATGGAGCCTAACTGAGCCGAATAGAGCCAAATCGAGCCGAATCGAGCCGACTCAAGCTTCATCGCCTCGAATCGCGTTCAATGCGTCAAATCCAATCGAGACGTATAGATTAGAGAAGGGGAGGGGAGGGCAGGGGAGGGTAGAATAGAACAGAGTAGAGTGGAATAGAAGAGATTAGAACAGAATAGAAGGAATAGAATCGAGTAGAATAGAGTGGAAAAGAGTAGAGTCGAATACAGTCGAATAGAGCCGACTAAGCTGAATAGAGACGAATGGAGCTGAATACAGCCGAAAAGAGCTGTATACTGCCGAATCACACCTAATCGAGCGGAATCAAGCAGAATCGCACTGACTGTCACCGAACAGCGTCGAATCGAATCAGGTCGAATCGAGTCGAGCCACATCGTTTTGAATCAAACAAGGTCAAATCGCTTCATATCGTGTCGAATCCCACGGAATCACGTCGAATAACTTCGAATCGTGTGAAACCTCAGAGAATCCTACTGAATCACGTCGAGTCGCATGGAATCTCATCAAATCCCTTCGGATCTTGCCGAATCCAGTCAAGTCATATCAAATCGCTTTGCACGGAATCGAATTGAATCCAATAGATTAAAGTAGGCTAGGTTCGGGTGGGGTGCCGTAGGGTCGGGTAGGGTAGAATAGAATAGAGTACAACAGAGTAGGAGAGAACAGAACAGAACAGAAAGAATACAACAGAACAGAATAGAGTCAAAGAGAGAGAACATAGCCGAATTGAGCCGAGTGGAGACAAAACGAGACGAATCACGTCCGGTTGCTTCGAATCGCGTCAAATCAAATCGAATCGATTAGAAGAGATGAGGGTAGGGAAGGGTAGAATAGAATAGAGGAAAATAGTGAAGAATGGTGTGGAATGGAATAGAATGGAATTGAACGGAGTCCAATAAAGACGGATAGATATGAATAGAGTACAAAAGAGTCTAATAGAGCAGAATAGGGCCGGATAGGGCCAAATAAGGCCTAATTGAGCAGAATCCAGCAGAATCGATGGAATTCGAGCCTAATCGAGCCGAATGGAGTGAAATGGAGTCAAGTCGAGCCGAATAGAGCCGATGCGAACTGAATCGAGCTGATTCAAGCCTAATCGCGTCAAATCGCGTGGAAATACGTCACATCGAATCTAATCAAATAGATTAGGGGAGGGGCGGGTGGGTAGAATAGAACAGAATAGTACAGAATAGAAAGAATAGAATATAGTACAGTAGGGTAGAGTAGAGAGAGTAAAGCAGAGAAGAGTAGAGCAGAGTAGAATTGAGTCAAATAGAGTCAAATAGTGCAAGATATAGCTGAATAGAGCCAATTCTGGCCGAATCGAGTCACATGGAAACAAAACGAGATGAATCACACCGAATTGCTTCGAATCGCATCCAATCGAATAGATTAGAGTAACGTAGGGTAGAGTAGAACAGAATAGAGTAGAATAGCGTAGAATGGAGAAGAGTGGAGTCAAATGGAGTCGAACGGAGACAAATAGAGTAGAAAAGAGTCGAATCGAGCCAAATAGGGCCGAATAAGGCTGAACCGAGTGGAAACGAGCTGAATTGAAGCGATTCGAGCCAAATCGAGCTGAATCGAGCCGACTCAAGCATGATGGTGTCCAGTCGCATCGAAATGCTTTGAATCGAATCAAATGGAAGAGATTAGAATAGGTTAGGGTAGGGTAGTTTATGATAGGAAGACTAGGGTAGATGCAAGTAGAACACATTAGAGTAGACAAGAGAAGGCTAGAGTAGAAGCCTAGACTAGTAAGCTGGACTAGTCAGCTAGACTAGTGGCATAGAGCAGTAGCCTAGACAACTAGTCTTGAATGGTACCCTAAGTCAGTAATCTGAACGAGTACCCTTGCCTTAACTAGTAGTCCTAACAAGTACCCTTGCCTTAAGCAGTAGTCTTCACTAGTACCCTTGCCTTCACTAGTAGTATGTCCTTAACAAGTAGCCTGAACGGGTACCCTTGCCTTAACCAGTACCCTCAACAAGTACCCATGCCTTAACTAGTAGCCTGGCCTTAACTAGTACCCTGGCCTTAACTAGTAGCCTGAACTAGTACACTTGCCTTAAGGAGTACTCTTGCCCGAACTACTCCCCTTAATTAGGACCCTTATTGAGTAACCCTAAGTAGTAGAGTATGGTACGGTGGGGTAGCATAGGGTAGGGAAGCATACGGTGGAACAGAGAAAATAGAAGGAAATAGAATAGAACAGCATAGGTCAGGGTAGGTTAGCTTAGTGCAGGGTATGGTAGAGTAGCATAGGATGGAATAGAGAAAATAGAAAAGGAGACTAGAAAAGAGCAGACTAGATTAGGATAGGGTAGGGTGGGGGAGGGTTGTGTAGAATACAGTAGTGTAGAATGGAATAGAATGGTGTGGAATGGAGTCGAATGGATTCGAACAGAGATGAATAGAGTAGAAAAGAGTTGAAGAGAGCCGAATAATGCTGAATAGGACCAAATATGGCCGAAATGAGCCGAATCGAGTCGAGTCGACCAGACTCGGGATGAATGGAGCCTAGTGGAGCTGAAATGAGCCAAATAGAGACAAACTGAACCCACCAAAATCGAGCCAAAACACACTTAATTGCATCCTATTGCATCGGATCTCGTCGAATTCCATCAAATCCCACCAAACCGCATCAAATCTCGCGGAATCTCACCGAATCCCGTCGAATTGTCTCAAATCGGGTCGAATGGTGTCCAACTGAATGGAATTGAATTAAATTGAATAGAGTAGTGTAGGTTAGGCTGGGATTCAGTAGGGAAGGGCACAGAAGAATAGAATAGAGTAGAACAGAAGAGAATACCAAGAGTAGAATGGAGTAGAGTTGAGTAGAGTGGAATAGTCAGAGTCGGGTAGTGCAGAATATAGATGAATAGATCCAATTCAAGCCGAATCGATTCGAATGGAGAGGAAAGGGAACAAATCGTGATGAATCGAATTGATTCGAATAGATTAGAGTAGGGTAGGGTAGAACAGAATAGAATAGAGTAGAAAAGAGTAGAATGGTGTGGAATGGAGTTGAATGGAGCCAAATAGAGACAAATAAAGTAGAAAGGGCTGAGTAGAGCTGAACAGGGCTGAATAAGGTTCACTCGAGCCTAATTATGCTGAATTGAGCAGAATCGAGACGAATTGACCCAATTCAAGCCAAATAGAGCTAAATCGAGCCGATTCAAGCCTAATCACATGGAATCGCGTCGAAATGCGTTGAATCGAATAGATTAGTGTAGAGGAGGGTACGGCAGGAGAGGCTAGACTACAACACAACAGAACACAATAGAAAGAAGAGAATAGAATTAAGTAGAGTCGGGTCCAGTAGAATAGAGTCAAATCGAGTTGACGAGAGCTGAAAAGAGCCAAACAGAGCTGAATACAGCTGAATTGACCAAATTCAAGGTGAATCGAGATGAATCATGTCCAGTCGTTTGAAATGTGTCGAATCGAATCAAATGGATTAGTGTGGGGAAGGTAAGGTTAGGGTAGGGTAGAGAAGAATAGAATAGAGTAGAATAGAACAGAACAAAAAGAATCGAGTAGAGTCACATAGAGTCGAATACTGCCAAAAAGAGCCGAATAGAGTGGAAAAGAGCTGAATAGAACCGAATCGAGTTTAATGGAGGAGAAAGGAGATGAATCGAGCCGATATGATCCGAATCAGGTCGAATTCCGTTCAAGTGTGTCGAATAGCATAGAACAGATTACAGTAGGCTAAGTTAGGGTAGGGTAGGGTAGAATAGAGTGCAGTAGAACAGAACAGAAGAGAAGAGAACACAACTGAAAGAATAGAATAGGGTCGAGACGAGCAGAGTATAGAAGAGTAGAGTAGAGTAGAGTCGAATATTGCCGAATAGAGCCAAAGACAGCCAAATAGAGCCCAAAAGAGCTAAATCGATAGAAACCAAGACAAATCACGCCGAATCCCGTGGAATCATGCTGTATCGCGTCGAATCCCGTCGAATTGCATTGAATCTGATCAGTTCCAATCCAATCCATTAGAATAGACTAGAGTAGGGTAGAGTCCAATACAATACAGTAGAGAATAGTTTAGGATGGAGTAGAATGGTGTAGCATGGAGTCGAGTGGAGTCGAAAAGAGATAATAGAGTTGAGTAGAGTCTAACAGAGCCGAATAGAGCCTATTCGAGCTGACTAGAGCCGAATGGAGCCGATTAGAGCTGAATCGAACCGATTTGAGCCGATTGGGGATGAATGGAGTGGAAAGGAGCCGATTTGAGCTGAATCGCATCGAGATGCGTGGAATCGAATCCAGTAGAATAGATTAGATTAGGGTAGGATGGAATAGAGTAGAATTGAACACAGTAGAAGAGAATGGAAAGAATACAATAGAATAGAGTAGAAAAGGGTAGAGCAGAGCAGAATAGTGTAGAGTAGAATAGAGTAGAGTAGAACAGAGTCGAATCAAGCTGAATGGAGATGAAACGAGACAAATCGCGTCGGATGGAGTCGAATCCCATCGAATCAATTACAGTAGGGTATAGTAGAATAGCGTAGAATGGAGTAGAATGGTGTGCAATGGAATCGAGTAGAGTAGAAAAGAGCTGAAGAGAGCCGAAGAGGGCCGAAGAGGGCCAAATCGAGCTGAATTGAGCGAAATCGAGCCGAATCCAGTGAATCGAGCCTAATGGAGCCGAATCGAGCCTAATCAAGCCGAATCGACACTATTCGAGACAAATGGGGCCGAATGGACATGAATCACACTGATTCGGCCCCTAGTCGCCTCAAAATTTGTCGAATTCAATGGAATAGACTAGAGTAGGGGAGGTTCGGGTAGGCTAGGGTAGGGTAGAATGGAGTAGAATAGAATAAAACAGGACAGAACACAACAAAATAGAACAGAACAACACAGAACGAATACAGAAACGAGGAGGCTAGAGTAGAGTAGAGGGGAATAGAGTAGAGTAGAGTAGATTCGAACAGAGCCAAATCGAGCCGAATCGCGTCGAAATGGGTTGAATCAAATCCAATCAAATGGATTACACTACCTTAGAGTTGGGTAGCGTAGGGTAGGGTAGAATAGAGTAGACTAGTACAGAACACAGTAGAAACAATACAATAGAATAGAGAAGATTAGACTACAGTAGAATAGAGCTGAATAGAGCCAAATGCAGACGAAACGAGAGGAATCGTGTAGAAGCAATTAGAGTGGTGCTGGGTAGGGTAGAGCAGAATAGAGTAGAATAGTGTAGAATAGTGTGGAATGAATAGAATGGAGTAGAATGGAGTCAAATAGAAACGAATAGAGTAGAAAAGAGTCGAATAGAGCAGAATAGGGCCGAAGAACGCCAAATCGAGCAGATTCGAAGCGATTCAAGCCAAAACAAGCTGAATGGAGCCTAACTGAGCCGAATAGAGCCAAATCGAGCCGAATCGAGCCGACTCAAGCTTCATCGCCTCGAATCGCGTTCAATGCGTCAAATCCAATCGAGACGTATAGATTAGAGAAGGGGAGGGGAGGGCAGGGGAGGGTAGAATAGAACAGAGTAGAGTGGAATAGAAGAGATTAGAACAGAATAGAAGGAATAGAATCGAGTAGAATAGAGTGGAAAAGAGTAGAGTCGAATACAGTCGAATAGAGCCGACTAAGCTGAATAGAGACGAATGGAGCTGAATACAGCCGAAAAGAGCTGTATACTGCCGAATCACACCTAATCGAGCAGAATCAAGCAGAATCGCACTGACTGTCACCGAACAGCGTCGAATCGAATCAGGTCGAATCGAGTCGAGCCACATCGTTTTGAATCAAACAAGGTCAAATCGCTTCATATCGTGTCGAATCCCACGGAATCACGTCGAATAACTTCGAATCGTGTGAAACCTCAGAGAATCCTACTGAATCACGTCGAGTCGCATGGAATCTCATCAAATCCCTTCGGATCTTGCCGAATCCAGTCAAGTCATATCAAATCGCTTTGCACGGAATCAAATTGAATCCAATAGATTAAAGTAGGCTAGGTTCGGGTGGGGTGCCGTAGGGTCGGGTAGGGTAGAATAGAATAGAGTACAACAGAGTAGGAGAGAACAGAACAGAACAGAAAGAATACAACAGAACAGAATAGAGTCAAAGAGAGAGAACATAGCCGAATTGAGCCGAGTGGAGACAAAACGAGACGAATCACGTCCGGTTGCTTCGAATCGCATCAAATCAAATCGAATCGATTAGAAGAGATGAGGGTAGGGAAGGGTAGAATAGAATAGAGGAAAATAGTGAAGAATGGTGTGGAATGGAATAGAATGGAATTGAACGGAGTCCAATAAAGACGGATAGATATGAATAGAGTACAAAAGAGTCTAATAGAGCAGAATAGGGCCGGATAGGGCCAAATAAGGCCTAATTGAGCAGAATCCAGCAGAATCGATGGAATTCGAGCCTAATCGAGCCGAATGGAGTGAAATGGAGTCAAGTCGAGCCGAATAGAGCCGATGCGAACTGAATCGAGCTGATTCAAGCCTAATCGCGTCAAATCGCGTGGAAATACGTCACATCGAATCTAATCAAATAGATTAGGGGAGGGGCGGGTGGGTAGAATAGAACAGAATAGTACAGAATAGAAAGAATAGAATATAGTACAGTAGGGTAGAGTAGAGAGAGTAAAGCAGAGAAGAGTAGAGCAGAGTAGAATTGAGTCAAATAGAGTCAAATAGTGCAAGATATAGCTGAATAGAGCCAATTCTGGCCGAATCGAGTCACATGGAAACAAAACGAGATGAATCACACCGAATTGCTTCGAATCGCATCTAGTCGAATAGATTAGAGTAACGTAGGGTAGAGTAGAACAGAATAGAGTAGAATAGCGTAGAATGGAGAAGAGTGGAGTCAAATGGAGTCGAACGGAGACAAATAGAGTAGAAAAGAGTCGAATCGAGCCAAATAGGGCCGAATAAGGCTGAACCGAGTGGAAACGAGCTGAATTGAAGCGATTCGAGCCAAATCGAGCTGAATCGAGCCGACTCAAGCATGATGGTGTCCAGTCGCATCGAAATGCTTTGAATCGAATCAAATGGAAGAGATTAGAATAGGTTAGGGTAGGGTAGTTTATGATAGGAAGACTAGGGTAGATGCAAGTAGAACACATTAGAGTAGACAAGAGAAGGCTAGAGTAGAAGCCTAGACTAGTAAGCTGGACTAGTCAGCTAGACTAGTGGCATAGAGCAGTAGCCTAGACAACTAGTCTTGAATGGTACCCTAAGTCAGTAATCTGAACGAGTACCCTTGCCTTAACTAGTAGTCCTAACAAGTACCCTTGCCTTAAGCAGTAGTCTTCACTAGTACCCTTGCCTTCACTAGTAGTATGTCCTTAACAAGTAGCCTGAACGGGTACCCTTGCCTTAACCAGTACCCTCAACAAGTACCCATGCCTTAACTAGTAGCCTGGCCTTAACTAGTAGCCTGAACTAGTACACTTGCCTTAAGGAGTACCCTTGCCCGAACTACTCCCCTTAATTAGGACCCTTATTGAGTAACCCTAAGTAGTAGAGTATGGTACGGTGGGGTAGCATAGGGTAGGGAAGCATACGGTGGAACAGAGAAAATAGAAGGAAATAGAATAGAACAGCATAGGTCAGGGTAGGTTAGCTTAGTGCAGGGTATGGTAGAGTAGCATAGGATGGAATAGAGAAAATAGAAAAGGAGACTAGAAAAGAGCAGACTAGATTAGGATAGGGTAGGGTGGGGGAGGGTTGTGTAGAATACAGTAGTGTAGAATGGAATAGAATGGTGTGGAATGGAGTCGAATGGATTCGAACAGAGATGAATAGAGTAGAAAAGAGTTGAAGAGAGCCGAATAACGCTGAATAGGACCAAATATGGCCGAAATGAGCCGAATCGAGTCGAGTCGACCAGATTCAGGATGAATGGAGCCTAGTGGAGCTGAAATGAGCCAAATAGAGACAAACTGAACCCACCAAAATCGAGTCAAAACACACTTAATTGCATCCTATTGCATCGGATCTCGTCGAATTCCATCAAATCCCACCAAACCGCATCAAATCTCGCGGAATCTCACCGAATCCCGTCGAATTGTCTCAAATCGGGTCGAATGGTGTCCAACTGAATGGAATTGAATTAAATTGAATAGAGTAGTGTAGGTTAGGCTGGGATTCAGTAGGGAAGGGCACAGAAGAATAGAATAGAGTAGAACAGAAGAGAATACCAAGAGTAGAATGGAGTAGAGTTGAGTAGAGTGGAATAGTCAGAGTCGGGTAGTGCAGAATATAGATGAATAGATCCAATTCAAGCCGAATCGATTCGAATGGAGAGGAAAGGGAACAAATCGTGATGAATCGAATTGATTAGAATAGATTAGAGTAGGGTAGGGTAGAACAGAATAGAATAGAGTAGAAAAGAGTAGAATGGTGTGGAATGGAGTTGAATGGAGCCAAATAGAGACAAATAAAGTAGAAAGGGCTGAGTAGAGCTGAACAGGGCTGAATAAGGTTCACTCGAGCCTAATTATGCTGAATTGAGCAGAATCGAGACGAATTGACCCAATTCAAGCCAAATAGAGCTAAATCGAGCCGATTCAAGCCTAATCACATGGAATCGCGTCGAAATGCGTTGAATCGAATAGATTAGTGTAGAGGAGGGTACGGCAGGAGAGGCTAGACTACAACACAACAGAACACAATAGAAAGAAGAGAATAGAATTAAGTAGAGTCGGGTCCAGTAGAATAGAGTCAAATCGAGTTGACGAGAGCTGAAAAGAGCCAAACAGAGCTGAATACAGCCGAATTGACCAAATTCAAGGTGAATCGAGATGAATCATGTCCAGTCGTTTGAAATGTGTCGAATCGAATCAAATGGATTAGTGTGGGGAAGGTAAGGTTAGGGTAGGGTAGAGAAGAATAGAATAGAGTAGAATAGAACAGAACAAAAAGAATCGAGTAGAGTCACATAGAGTCGAATACTGCCAAAAAGAGCCGAATAGAGTGGAAAAGAGCTGAATAGAACCGAATCGAGTTTAATGGAGGAGAAAGGAGATGAATCGAGCCGATATGACCCGAATCAGGTCGAATTCCGTTCAAGTGTGTCGAATAGCATAGAACAGATTACAGTAGGCTAAGTTAGGGTAGGGTAGGGTAGAATAGAGTGCAGTAGAACAGAACAGAAGAGAAGAGAACACAACTGAAAGAATAGAATAGGGTCGAGACGAGCAGAGTATAGAAGAGTAGAGTAGAGTAGAGTCGAATATTGCCGAATAGAGCCAAAGACAGCCAAATAGAGCCCAAAAGAGCTAAATCGATAGAAACCAAGACAAATCACGCCGAATCCCGTGGAATCATGCTGTATCGCGTCGAATCCCGTCGAATTGCATTGAATCTGATCAGTTCCAATCCAATCCATTAGAATAGACTAGAGTAGGGTAGAGTCCAATACAATACAGTAGAGAATAGTTTAGGATGGAGTAGAATGGTGTAGCATGGAGTCGAGTGGAGTCGAAAAGAGATAATAGAGTTGAGTAGAGTCTAACAGAGCCGAATAGAGCCTATTCGAGCTGACTAGAGCCGAATGGAGCCGATTAGAGCTGAATCGAACCGATTTGAGCCGATTGGGGATGAATGGAGTGGAAAGGAGCCGATTTGAGCTGAATCGCATCGAGATGCGTGGAATCGAATCCAGTAGAATAGATTAGATTAGGGTAGGATGGAATAGAGTAGAATTGAACACAGTAGAAGAGAATGGAAAGAATACAATAGAATAGAGTAGAAAAGGGTAGAGCAGAGCAGAATAGTGTAGAGTAGAATAGAGTAGAGTAGAACAGAGTCGAATCAAGCTGAATGGAGATGAAACGAGACAAATCGCGTCGGATGGAGTCGAATCCCATCGAATCAATTACAGTAGGGTATAGTAGAATAGCGTAGAATGGAGTAGAATGGTGTGCAATGGAATCGAGTAGAGTAGAAAAGAGCTGAAGAGAGCCGAAGAGGGCCGAAGAGGGCCAAATCGAGCTGAATTGAGCGAAATCGAGCCGAATCCAGTGAATCGAGCCTAATGGAGCCGAATCGAGCCTAATCAAGCCGAATCGACACTATTCGAGACAAATGGGGCCGAATGGACATGAATCACACTGATTCGGCCCCTAGTCGCCTCAAAATTTGTCGAATTCAATGGAATAGACTAGAGTAGGGGAGGTTCGGGTAGGCTAGGGTAGGGTAGAATGGAGTAGAATAGAATAAAACAGGACAGAACACAACAAAATAGAACAGAACAACACAGAACGAATACAGAAACGAGGAGGCTAGAGTAGAGTAGAGGGGAATAGAGTAGAGTAGAGTAGATTCGAACAGAGCCAAATCGAGCCGAATCGCGTCGAAATGGGTTGAATCAAATCCAATCAAATGGATTACACTACCTTAGAGTTGGGTAGCGTAGGGTAGGGTAGAATAGAGTAGACTAGTACAGAACACAGTAGAAACAATACAATAGAATAGAGAAGATTAGACTACAGTAGAATAGAGCTGAATAGAGCCAAATGCAGACGAAACGAGAGGAATCGTGTAGAAGCAATTAGAGTGGTGCTGGGTAGGGTAGAGCAGAATAGAGTAGAATAGTGTAGAATAGTGTGGAATGAATAGAATGGAGTAGAATGGAGTCAAATAGAAACGAATAGAGTAGAAAAGAGTCGAATAGAGCAGAATAGGGCCGAAGAACGCCAAATCGAGCAGATTCGAAGCGATTCAAGCCAAAACAAGCTGAATGGAGCCTAACTGAGCCGAATAGAGCCAAATCGAGCCGAATCGAGCCGACTCAAGCTTCATCGCCTCGAATCGCGTTCAATGCGTCAAATCCAATCGAGACGTATAGATTAGAGAAGGGGAGGGGAGGGCAGGGGAGGGTAGAATAGAACAGAGTAGAGTGGAATAGAAGAGATTAGAACAGAATAGAAGGAATAGAATCGAGTAGAATAGAGTGGAAAAGAGTAGAGTCGAATACAGTCGAATAGAGCCGACTAAGCTGAATAGAGACGAATGGAGCTGAATACAGCCGAAAAGAGCTGTATACTGCCGAATCACACCTAATCGAGCAGAATCAAGCAGAATCGCACTGACTGTCACCGAACAGCGTCGAATCGAATCAGGTCGAATCGAGTCGAGCCACATCGTTTTGAATCAAACAAGGTCAAATCGCTTCATATCGTGTCGAATCCCACGGAATCACGTCGAATAACTTCGAATCGTGTGAAACCTCAGAGAATCCTACTGAATCACGTCGAGTCGCATGGAATCTCATCAAATCCCTTCGGATCTTGCCGAATCCAGTCAAGTCATATCAAATCGCTTTGCACGGAATCGAATTGAATCCAATAGATTAAAGTAGGCTAGGTTCGGGTGGGGTGCCGTAGGGTCGGGTAGGGTAGAATAGAATAGAGTACAACAGAGTAGGAGAGAACAGAACAGAACAGAAAGAATACAACAGAACAGAATAGAGTCAAAGAGAGAGAACATAGCCGAATTGAGCCGAGTGGAGACAAAACGAGACGAATCACGTCCGGTTGCTTCGAATTGCGTCAAATCAAATCGAATCGATTAGAAGAGATGAGGGTAGGGAAGGGTAGAATAGAATAGAGGAAAATAGTGAAGAATGGTGTGGAATGGAATAGAATGGAATTGAACGGAGTCCAATAAAGACGGATAGATATGAATAGAGTACAAAAGAGTCTAATAGAGCAGAATAGGGCCGGATAGGGCCAAATAAGGCCTAATTGAGCAGAATCCAGCAGAATCGATGGAATTCGAGCCTAATCGAGCCGAATGGAGTGAAATGGAGTCAAGTCGAGCCGAATAGAGCCGATGCGAACTGAATCGAGCTGATTCAAGCCTAATCGCGTCAAATCGCGTGGAAATACGTCACATCGAATCTAATCAAATAGATTAGGGGAGGGGCGGGTGGGTAGAATAGAACAGAATAGTACAGAATAGAAAGAATAGAATATAGTACAGTAGGGTAGAGTAGAGAGAGTAAAGCAGAGAAGAGTAGAGCAGAGTAGAATTGAGTCAAATAGAGTCAAATAGTGCAAGATATAGCTGAATAGAGCCAATTCTGGCCGAATCGAGTCACATGGAAACAAAACGAGATGAATCACACCGAATTGCTTCGAATCGCATCCAATCGAATAGATTAGAGTAACGTAGGGTAGAGTAGAACAGAATAGAGTAGAATAGCGTAGAATGGAGAAGAGTGGAGTCAAATGGAGTCGAACGGAGACAAATAGAGTAGAAAAGAGTCGAATCGAGCCAAATAGGGCCGAATAAGGCTGAACCGAGTGGAAACGAGCTGAATTGAAGCGATTCGAGCCAAATCGAGCTGAATCGAGCCGACTCAAGCATGATGGTGTCCAGTCGCATCGAAATGCTTTGAATCGAATCAAATGGAAGAGATTAGAATAGGTTAGGGTAGGGTAGTTTATGATAGGAAGACTAGGGTAGATGCAAGTAGAACACATTAGAGTAGACAAGAGAAGGCTAGAGTAGAAGCCTAGACTAGTAAGCTGGACTAGTCAGCTAGACTAGTGGCATAGAGCAGTAGCCTAGACAACTAGTCTTG
Organism: Loxodonta africana; assembly: GCF_030014295.1. Taxonomy (NCBI): domain Eukaryota; kingdom Metazoa; phylum Chordata; class Mammalia; order Proboscidea; family Elephantidae; genus Loxodonta; species Loxodonta africana. The sequence goes on along the minus strand of NW_026975204.1, from coordinate 53,757 downwards.
AATGGTACCCTAAGTCAGTAATCTGAACGAGTACCCTTGCCTTAACTAGTAGTCCTAACAAGTACCCTTGCCTTAAGCAGTAGTCTTCACTAGTACCCTTGCCTTCACTAGTAGTATGTCCTTAACAAGTAGCCTGAACGGGTACCCTTGCCTTAACCAGTACCCTCAACAAGTACCCATGCCTTAACTAGTAGCCTGGCCTTAACTAGTAGCCTGAACTAGTACACTTGCCTTAAGGAGTACCCTTGCCCGAACTACTCCCCTTAATTAGGACCCTTATTGAGTAACCCTAAGTAGTAGAGTATGGTACGGTGGGGTAGCATAGGGTAGGGAAGCATACGGTGGAACAGAGAAAATAGAAGGAAATAGAATAGAACAGCATAGGTCAGGGTAGGTTAGCTTAGTGCAGGGTATGGTAGAGTAGCATAGGATGGAATAGAGAAAATAGAAAAGGAGACTAGAAAAGAGCAGACTAGATTAGGATAGGGTAGGGTGGGGGAGGGTTGTGTAGAATACAGTAGTGTAGAATGGAATAGAATGGTGTGGAATGGAGTCGAATGGATTCGAACAGAGATGAATAGAGTAGAAAAGAGTTGAAGAGAGCCGAATAACGCTGAATAGGACCAAATATGGCCGAAATGAGCCGAATCGAGTCGAGTCGACCAGATTCGGGATGAATGGAGCCTAGTGGAGCTGAAATGAGCCAAATAGAGACAAACTGAACCCAGCAAAATCGAGCCAAAACACACTTAATTGCATCCTATTGCATCGGATCTCGTCGAATTCCATCAAATCCCACCAAACCGCATCAAATCTCGCGGAATCTCACCGAATCCCGTCGAATTGTCTCAAATCGGGTCGAATGGTGTCCAACTGAATGGAATTGAATTAAATTGAATAGAGTAGTGTAGGTTAGGCTGGGATTCAGTAGGGAAGGGCACAGAAGAATAGAATAGAGTAGAACAGAAGAGAATACCAAGAGTAGAATGGAGTAGAGTTGAGTAGAGTGGAATAGTCAGAGTCGGGTAGTGCAGAATATAGATGAATAGATCCAATTCAAGCCGAATCGATTCGAATGGAGAGGAAAGGGAACAAATCGTGATGAATCGAATTGATTAGAATAGATTAGAGTAGGGTAGGGTAGAACAGAATAGAATAGAGTAGAAAAGAGTAGAATGGTGTGGAATGGAGTTGAATGGAGCCAAATAGAGACAAATAAAGTAGAAAGGGCTGAGTAGAGCTGAACAGGGCTGAATAAGGTTCACTCGAGCCTAATTATGCTGAATTGAGCAGAATCGAGACGAATTGACCCAATTCAAGCCAAATAGAGCTAAATCGAGCCGATTCAAGCCTAATCACATGGAATCGCGTCGAAATGCGTTGAATCGAATAGATTAGTGTAGAGGAGGGTACGGCAGGAGAGGCTAGACTACAACACAACAGAACACAATAGAAAGAAGAGAATAGAATTAAGTAGAGTCGGGTCCAGTAGAATAGAGTCAAATCGAGTTGACGAGAGCTGAAAAGAGCCAAACAGAGCTGAATACAGCCGAATTGACCAAATTCAAGGTGAATCGAGATGAATCATGTCCAGTCGTTTGAAATGTGTCGAATCGAATCAAATGGATTAGTGTGGGGAAGGTAAGGTTAGGGTAGGGTAGAGAAGAATAGAATAGAGTAGAATAGAACAGAACAAAAAGAATCGAGTAGAGTCACATAGAGTCGAATACTGCCAAAAAGAGCCGAATAGAGTGGAAAAGAGCTGAATAGAACCGAATCGAGTTTAATGGAGGAGAAAGGAGATGAATCGAGCCGATATGACCCGAATCAGGTCGAATTCCGTTCAAGTGTGTCGAATAGCATAGAACAGATTACAGTAGGCTAAGTTAGGGTAGGGTAGGGTAGAATAGAGTGCAGTAGAACAGAACAGAAGAGAAGAGAACACAACTGAAAGAATAGAATAGGGTCGAGACGAGCAGAGTATAGAAGAGTAGAGTAGAGTAGAGTCGAATATTGCCGAATAGAGCCAAAGACAGCCAAATAGAGCCCAAAAGAGCTAAATCGATAGAAACCAAGACAAATCACGCCGAATCCCGTGGAATCATGCTGTATCGCGTCGAATCCCGTCGAATTGCATTGAATCTGATCAGTTCCAATCCAATCCATTAGAATAGACTAGAGTAGGGTAGAGTCCAATACAATACAGTAGAGAATAGTTTAGGATGGAGTAGAATGGTGTAGCATGGAGTCGAGTGGAGTCGAAAAGAGATAATAGAGTTGAGTAGAGTCTAACAGAGCCGAATAGAGCCTATTCGAGCTGACTAGAGCCGAATGGAGCCGATTAGAGCTGAATCGAACCGATTTGAGCCGATTGGGGATGAATGGAGTGGAAAGGAGCCGATTTGAGCTGAATCGCATCGAGATGCGTGGAATCGAATCCAGTAGAATAGATTAGATTAGGGTAGGATGGAATAGAGTAGAATTGAACACAGTAGAAGAGAATGGAAAGAATACAATAGAATAGAGTAGAAAAGGGTAGAGCAGAGCAGAATAGTGTAGAGTAGAATAGAGTAGAGTAGAACAGAGTTGAATCAAGCTGAATGGAGATGAAACGAGACAAATCGCGTCGGATGGCGTCGAATCCCATCGAATCAATTACAGTAGGGTATAGTAGAATAGCGTAGAATGGAGTAGAATGGTGTGCAATGGAATCGAGTAGAGTAGAAAAGAGCTGAAGAGAGCCGAAGAGGGCCGAAGAGGGCCAAATCGAGCTGAATTGAGCGAAATCGAGCCGAATCCAGTGAATCGAGCCTAATGGAGCCGAATCGAGCCTAATCAAGCCGAATCGACACTATTCGAGACAAATGGGGCCGAATGGACATGAATCACACTGATTCGGCCCCTAGTCGCCTCAAAATTTGTCGAATTCAATGGAATAGACTAGAGTAGGGGAGGTTCGGGTAGGCTAGGGTAGGGTAGAATGGAGTAGAATAGAATAAAACAGGACAGAACACAACAAAATAGAACAGAACAACACAGAACGAATACAGAAACGAGGAGGCTAGAGTAGAGTAGAGGGGAATAGAGTAGAGTAGAGTAGATTCGAACAGAGCCAAATCGAGCCGAATCGCGTCGAAATGGGTTGAATCAAATCCAATCAAATGGATTACACTACCTTAGAGTTGGGTAGCGTAGGGTAGGGTAGAATAGAGTAGACTAGTACAGAACACAGTAGAAACAATACAATAGAATAGAGAAGATTAGACTACAGTAGAATAGAGCTGAATAGAGCCAAATGCAGACGAAACGAGAGGAATCGTGTAGAAGCAATTAGAGTGGTGCTGGGTAGGGTAGAGCAGAATAGAGTAGAATAGTGTAGAATAGTGTGGAATGAATAGAATGGAGTAGAATGGAGTCAAATAGAAACGAATAGAGTAGAAAAGAGTCGAATAGAGCAGAATAGGGCCGAAGAACGCCAAATCGAGCAGATTCGAAGCGATTCAAGCCAAAACAAGCTGAATGGAGCCTAACTGAGCCGAATAGAGCCAAATCGAGCCGAATCGAGCCGACTCAAGCTTCATCGCCTCGAATCGCGTTCAATGCGTCAAATCCAATCGAGACGTATAGATTAGAGAAGGGGAGGGGAGGGCAGGGGAGGGTAGAATAGAACAGAGTAGAGTGGAATAGAAGAGATTAGAACAGAATAGAAGGAATAGAATCGAGTAGAATAGAGTGGAAAAGAGTAGAGTCGAATACAGTCGAATAGAGCCGACTAAGCTGAATAGAGACGAATGGAGCTGAATACAGCCGAAAAGAGCTGTATACTGCCGAATCACACCTAATCGAGCGGAATCAAGCAGAATCGCACTGACTGTCACCGAACAGCGTCGAATCGAATCAGGTCGAATCGAGTCGAGCCACATCGTTTTGAATCAAACAAGGTCAAATCGCTTCATATTGTGTCGAATCCCACGGAATCACGTCGAATAACTTCGAATCGTGTGAAACCTCAGAGAATCCTACTGAATCACGTCGAGTCGCATGGAATCTCATCAAATCCCTTCGGATCTTGCCGAATCCAGTCAAGTCATATCAAATCGCTTTGCACGGAATCGAATTGAATCCAATAAAGTAGGCTAGGTTCGGGTGGGGTGCCGTAGGGTCGGGTAGGGTAGAATAGAATAGAGTACAACAGAGTAGGAGAGAACAGAACAGAACAGAAAGAATACAACAGAACAGAATAGAGTCAAAGAGAGAGAACATAGCCGAATTGAGCCGAGTGGAGACAAAACGAGACGAATCACGTCCGGTTGCTTCGAATCGCGTCAAATCAAATCGAATCGATTAGAAGAGATGAGGGTAGGGAAGGGTAGAATAGAATAGAGGAAAATAGTGAAGAATGGTGTGGAATGGAATAGAATGGAATTGAACGGAGTCCAATAAAGACGGATAGATATGAATAGAGTACAAAAGAGTCTAATAGAGCAGAATAGGGCCGGATAGGGCCAAATAAGGCCTAATTGAGCAGAATCCAGCAGAATCGATGGAATTCGAGCCTAATCGAGCCGAATGGAGTGAAATGGAGTCAAGTCGAGCCGAATAGAGCCGATGCGAACTGAATCGAGCTGATTCAAGCCTAATCGCGTCAAATCGCGTGGAAATACGTCACATCGAATCTAATCAAATAGATTAGGGGAGGGGCGGGTGGGTAGAATAGAACAGAATAGTACAGAATAGAAAGAATAGAATATAGTACAGTAGGGTAGAGTAGAGAGAGTAAAGCAGAGAAGAGTAGAGCAGAGTAGAATTGAGTCAAATAGAGTCAAATAGTGCAAGATATAGCTGAATAGAGCCAATTCTGGCCGAATCGAGTCACATGGAAACAAAACGAGATGAATCACACCGAATTGCTTCGAATCGCATCCAATCGAATAGATTAGAGTAACGTAGGGTAGAGTAGAACAGAATAGAGTAGAATAGCGTAGAATGGAGAAGAGTGGAGTCAAATGGAGTCGAACGGAGACAAATAGAGTAGAAAAGAGTCGAATCGAGCCAAATAGGGCCGAATAAGGCTGAACCGAGTGGAAACGAGCTGAATTGAAGCGATTCGAGCCAAATCGAGCTGAATCGAGCCGACTCAAGCATGATGGTGTCCAGTCGCATCGAAATGCTTTGAATCGAATCAAATGGAAGAGATTAGAATAGGTTAGGGTAGGGTAGTTTATGATAGGAAGACTAGGGTAGATGCAAGTAGAACACATTAGAGTAGACAAGAGAAGGCTAGAGTAGAAGCCTAGACTAGTAAGCTGGACTAGTCAGCTAGACTAGTGGCATAGAGCAGTAGCCTAGACAACTAGTCTTGAATGGTACCCTAAGTCAGTAATCTGAACGAGTACCCTTGCCTTAACTAGTAGTCCTAACAAGTACCCTTGCCTTAAGCAGTAGTCTTCACTAGTACCCTTGCCTTCACTAGTAGTATGTCCTTAACAAGTAGCCTGAACGGGTACCCTTGCCTTAACCAGTACCCTCAACAAGTACCCATGCCTTAACTAGTAGCCTGGCCTTAACTAGTACCCTGGCCTTAACTAGTAGCCTGAACTAGTACACTTGCCTTAAGGAGTACCCTTGCCCGAACTACTCCCCTTAATTAGGACCCTTATTGAGTAACCCTAAGTAGTAGAGTATGGTACGGTGGGGTAGCATAGGGTAGGGAAGCATACGGTGGAACAGAGAAAATAGAAGGAAATAGAATAGAACAGCATAGGTCAGGGTAGGTTAGCTTAGTGCAGGGTATGGTAGAGTAGCATAGGATGGAATAGAGAAAATAGAAAAGGAGACTAGAAAAGAGCAGACTAGATTAGGATAGGGTAGGGTGGGGGAGGGTTGTGTAGAATACAGTAGTGTAGAATGGAATAGAATGGTGTGGAATGGAGTCGAATGGATTCGAACAGAGATGAATAGAGTAGAAAAGAGTTGAAGAGAGCCGAATAACGCTGAATAGGACCAAATATGGCCGAAATGAGCCGAATCGAGTCGAGTCGACCAGATTCGGGATGAATGGAGCCTAGTGGAGCTGAAATGAGCCAAATAGAGACAAACTGAACCCAGCAAAATCGAGCCAAAACACACTTAATTGCATCCTATTGCATCGGATCTCGTCGAATTCCATCAAATCCCACCAAACCGCATCAAATCTCGCGGAATCTCACCGAATCCCGTCGAATTGTCTCAAATCGGGTCGAATGGTGTCCAACTGAATGGAATTGAATTAAATTGAATAGAGTAGTGTAGGTTAGGCTGGGATTCAGTAGGGAAGGGCACAGAAGAATAGAATAGAGTAGAACAGAAGAGAATACCAAGAGTAGAATGGAGTAGAGTTGAGTAGAGTGGAATAGTCAGAGTCGGGTAGTGCAGAATATAGATGAATAGATCCAATTCAAGCCGAATCGATTCGAATGGAGAGGAAAGGGAACAAATCGTGATGAATCGAATTGATTCGAATAGATTAGAGTAGGGTAGGGTAGAACAGAATAGAATAGAGTAGAAAAGAGTAGAATGGTGTGGAATGGAGTTGAATGGAGCCAAATAGAGACAAATAAAGTAGAAAGGGCTGAGTAGAGCTGAACAGGGCTGAATAAGGTTCACTCGAGCCTAATTATGCTGAATTGAGCAGAATCGAGACGAATTGACCCAATTCAAGCCAAATAGAGCTAAATCGAGCCGATTCAAGCCTAATCACATGGAATCGCGTCGAAATGCGTTGAATCGAATAGATTAGTGTAGAGGAGGGTACGGCAGGAGAGGCTAGACTACAACACAACAGAACACAATAGAAAGAAGAGAATAGAATTAAGTAGAGTCGGGTCCAGTAGAATAGAGTCAAATCGAGTTGACGAGAGCTGAAAAGAGCCAAACAGAGCTGAATACAGCCGAATTGACCAAATTCAAGGTGAATCGAGATGAATCATGTCCAGTCGTTTGAAATGTGTCGAATCGAATCAAATGGATTAGTGTGGGGAAGGTAAGGTTAGGGTAGGGTAGAGAAGAATAGAATAGAGTAGAATAGAACAGAACAAAAAGAATCGAGTAGAGTCACATAGAGTCGAATACTGCCAAAAAGAGCCGAATAGAGTGGAAAAGAGCTGAATAGAACCGAATCGAGTTTAATGGAGGAGAAAGGAGATGAATCGAGCCGATATGACCCGAATCAGGTCGAATTCCGTTCAAGTGTGTCGAATAGCATAGAACAGATTACAGTAGGCTAAGTTAGGGTAGGGTAGGGTAGAATAGAGTGCAGTAGAACAGAACAGAAGAGAAGAGAACACAACTGAAAGAATAGAATAGGGTCGAGACGAGCAGAGTATAGAAGAGTAGAGTAGAGTAGAGTCGAATATTGCCGAATAGAGCCAAAGACAGCCAAATAGAGCCCAAAAGAGCTAAATCGATAGAAACCAAGACAAATCACGCCGAATCCCGTGGAATCATGCTGTATCGCGTCGAATCCCGTCGAATTGCATTGAATCTGATCAGTTCCAATCCAATCCATTAGAATAGACTAGAGTAGGGTAGAGTCCAATACAATACAGTAGAGAATAGTTTAGGATGGAGTAGAATGGTGTAGCATGGAGTCGAGTGGAGTCGAAAAGAGATAATAGAGTTGAGTAGAGTCTAACAGAGCCGAATAGAGCCTATTCGAGCTGACTAGAGCCGAATGGAGCCGATTAGAGCTGAATCGAACCGATTTGAGCCGATTGGGGATGAATGGAGTGGAAAGGAGCCGATTTGAGCTGAATCGCATCGAGATGCGTGGAATCGAATCCAGTAGAATAGATTAGATTAGGGTAGGATGGAATAGAGTAGAATTGAACACAGTAGAAGAGAATGGAAAGAATACAATAGAATAGAGTAGAAAAGGGTAGAGCAGAGCAGAATAGTGTAGAGTAGAATAGAGTAGAGTAGAACAGAGTCGAATCAAGCTGAATGGAGATGAAACGAGACAAATCGCGTCGGATGGCGTCGAATCCCATCGAATCAATTACAGTAGGGTATAGTAGAATAGCGTAGAATGGAGTAGAATGGTGTGCAATGGAATCGAGTAGAGTAGAAAAGAGCTGAAGAGAGCCGAAGAGGGCCGAAGAGGGCCAAATCGAGCTGAATTGAGCGAAATCGAGCCGAATCCAGTGAATCGAGCCTAATGGAGCCGAATCGAGCCTAATCAAGCCGAATCGACACTATTCGAGACAAATGGGGCCGAATGGACATGAATCACACTGATTCGGCCCCTAGTCGCCTCAAAATTTGTCGAATTCAATGGAATAGACTAGAGTAGGGGAGGTTCGGGTAGGCTAGGGTAGGGTAGAATGGAGTAGAATAGAATAAAACAGGACAGAACACAACAAAATAGAACAGAACAACACAGAACGAATACAGAAACGAGGAGGCTAGAGTAGAGTAGAGGGGAATAGAGTAGAGTAGAGTAGATTCGAACAGAGCCAAATCGAGCCGAATCGCGTCGAAATGGGTTGAATCAAATCCAATCAAATGGATTACACTACCTTAGAGTTGGGTAGCGTAGGGTAGGGTAGAATAGAGTAGACTAGTACAGAACACAGTAGAAACAATACAATAGAATAGAGAAGATTAGACTACAGTAGAATAGAGCTGAATAGAGCCAAATGCAGACGAAACGAGAGGAATCGTGTAGAAGCAATTAGAGTGGTGCTGGGTAGGGTAGAGCAGAATAGAGTAGAATAGTGTAGAATAGTGTGGAATGAATAGAATGGAGTAGAATGGAGTCAAATAGAAACGAATAGAGTAGAAAAGAGTCGAATAGAGCAGAATAGGGCCGAAGAACGCCAAATCGAGCAGATTCGAAGCGATTCAAGCCAAAACAAGCTGAATGGAGCCTAACTGAGCCGAATAGAGCCAAATCGAGCCGAATCGAGCCGACTCAAGCTTCATCGCCTCGAATCGCGTTCAATGCGTCAAATCCAATCGAGACGTATAGATTAGAGAAGGGGAGGGGAGGGCAGGGGAGGGTAGAATAGAACAGAGTAGAGTGGAATAGAAGAGATTAGAACAGAATAGAAGGAATAGAATCGAGTAGAATAGAGTGGAAAAGAGTAGAGTCGAATACAGTCGAATAGAGCCGACTAAGCTGAATAGAGACGAATGGAGCTGAATACAGCCGAAAAGAGCTGTATACTGCCGAATCACACCTAATCGAGCAGAATCAAGCAGAATCGCACTGACTGTCACCGAACAGCGTCGAATCGAATCAGGTCGAATCGAGTCGAGCCACATCGTTTTGAATCAAACAAGGTCAAATCGCTTCATATCGTGTCGAATCCCACGGAATCACGTCGAATAACTTCGAATCGTGTGAAACCTCAGAGAATCCTACTGAATCACGTCGAGTCGCATGGAATCTCATCAAATCCCTTCGGATCTTGCCGAATCCAGTCAAGTCATATCAAATCGCTTTGCACGGAATCGAATTGAATCCAATAGATTAAAGTAGGCTAGGTTCGGGTGGGGTGCCGTAGGGTCGGGTAGGGTAGAATAGAATAGAGTACAACAGAGTAGGAGAGAACAGAACAGAACAGAAAGAATACAACAGAACAGAATAGAGTCAAAGAGAGAGAACATAGCCGAATTGAGCCGAGTGGAGACAAAACGAGACGAATCACGTCCGGTTGCTTCGAATCGCGTCAAATCAAATCGAATCGATTAGAAGAGATGAGGGTAGGGAAGGGTAGAATAGAATAGAGGAAAATAGTGAAGAATGGTGTGGAATGGAATAGAATGGAATTGAACGGAGTCCAATAAAGACGGATAGATATGAATAGAGTACAAAAGAGTCTAATAGAGCAGAATAGGGCCGGATAGGGCCAAATAAGGCCTAATTGAGCAGAATCCAGCAGAATCGATGGAATTCGAGCCTAATCGAGCCGAATGGAGTGAAATGGAGTCAAGTCGAGCCGAATAGAGCCGATGCGAACTGAATCGAGCTGATTCAAGCCTAATCGCGTCAAATCGCGTGGAAATACGTCACATCGAATCTAATCAAATAGATTAGGGGAGGGGCGGGTGGGTAGAATAGAACAGAATAGTACAGAATAGAAAGAATAGAATATAGTACAGTAGGGTAGAGTAGAGAGAGTAAAGCAGAGAAGAGTAGAGCAGAGTAGAATTGAGTCAAATAGAGTCAAATAGTGCAAGATATAGCTGAATAGAGCCAATTCTGGCCGAATCGAGTCACATGGAAACAAAACGAGATGAATCACACCGAATTGCTTCGAATCGCATCCAATCGAATAGATTAGAGTAACGTAGGGTAGAGTAGAACAGAATAGAGTAGAATAGCGTAGAATGGAGAAGAGTGGAGTCAAATGGAGTCGAACGGAGACAAATAGAGTAGAAAAGAGTCGAATCGAGCCAAATAGGGCCGAATAAGGCTGAACCGAGTGGAAACGAGCTGAATTGAAGCGATTCGAGCCAAATCGAGCTGAATCGAGCCGACTCAAGCATGATGGTGTCCAGTCGCATCGAAATGCTTTGAATCGAATCAAATGGAAGAGATTAGAATAGGTTAGGGTAGGGTAGTTTATGATAGCAAGACTAGGGTAGATGCAAGTAGAACACATTAGAGTAGACAAGAGAAGGCTAGAGTAGAAGCCTAGACTAGTAAGCTGGACTAGTCAGCTAGACTAGTGGCATAGAGCAGTAGCCTAGACAACTAGTCTTGAATGGTACCCTAAGTCAGTAATCTGAACGAGTACCCTTGCCTTAACTAGTAGTCCTAACAAGTACCCTTGCCTTAAGCAGTAGTCTTCACTAGTACCCTTGCCTTCACTAGTAGTATGTCCTTAACAAGTAGCCTGAACGGGTACCCTTGCCTTAACCAGTACCCTCAACAAGTACCCATGCCTTAACTAGTAGCCTGGCCTTAACTAGTACCCTGGCCTTAACTAGTAGCCTGAACTAGTACACTTGCCTTAAGGAGTACCCTTGCCCGAACTACTCCCCTTAATTAGGACCCTTATTGAGTAACCCTAAGTAGTAGAGTATGGTACGGTGGGGTAGCATAGGGTAGGGAAGCATACGGTGGAACAGAGAAAATAGAAGGAAATAGAATAGAACAGCATAGGTCAGGGTAGGTTAGCTTAGTGCAGGGTATGGTAGAGTAGCATAGGATGGAATAGAGAAAATAGAAAAGGAGACTAGAAAAGAGCAGACTAGATTAGGATAGGGTAGGGTGGGGGAGGGTTGTGTAGAATACAGTAGTGTAGAATGGAATAGAATGGTGTGGAATGGAGTCGAATGGATTCGAACAGAGATGAATAGAGTAGAAAAGAGTTGAAGAGAGCCGAATAACGCTGAATAGGACCAAATATGGCCGAAATGAGCCGAATCGAGTCGAGTCGACCAGATTCGGGATGAATGGAGCCTAGTGGAGCTGAAATGAGCCAAATAGAGACAAACTGAACCCAGCAAAATCGAGCCAAAACACACTTAATTGCATCCTATTGCATCGGATCTCGTTGAATTCCATCAAATCCCACCAAACCGCATCAAATCTCGCGGAATCTCACCGAATCCCGTCGAATTGTCTCAAATCGGGTCGAATGGTGTCCAACTGAATGGAATTGAATTAAATTGAATAGAGTAGTGTAGGTTAGGCTGGGATTCAGTAGGGAAGGGCACAGAAGAATAGAATAGAGTAGAACAGAAGAGAATACCAAGAGTAGAATGGAGTAGAGTTGAGTAGAGTGGAATAGTCAGAGTCGGGTAGTGCAGAATATAGATGAATAGATCCAATTCAAGCCGAATCGATTCGAATGGAGAGGAAAGGGAACAAATCGTGATGAATCGAATTGATTAGAATAGATTAGAGTAGGGTAGGGTAGAACAGAATAGAATAGAGTAGAAAAGAGTAGAATGGTGTGGAATGGAGTTGAATGGAGCCAAATAGAGACAAATAAAGTAGAAAGGGCTGAGTAGAGCTGAACAGGGCTGAATAAGGTTCACTCGAGCCTAATTATGCTGAATTGAGCAGAATCGAGACGAATTGACCCAATTCAAGCCAAATAGAGCTAAATCGAGCCGATTCAAGCCTAATCACATGGAATCGCGTCGAAATGCGTTGAATCGAATAGATTAGTGTAGAGGAGGGTACGGCAGGAGAGGCTAGACTACAACACAACAGAACACAATAGAAAGAAGAGAATAGAATTAAGTAGAGTCGGGTCCAGTAGAATAGAGTCAAATCGAGTTGACGAGAGCTGAAAAGAGCCAAACAGAGCTGAATACAGCTGAATTGACCAAATTCAAGGTGAATCGAGATGAATCATGTCCAGTCGTTTGAAATGTGTCGAATCGAATCAAATGGATTAGTGTGGGGAAGGTAAGGTTAGGGTAGGGTAGAGAAGAATAGAATAGAGTAGAATAGAACAGAACAAAAAGAATCGAGTAGAGTCACATAGAGTCGAATACTGCCAAAAAGAGCCGAATAGAGTGGAAAAGAGCTGAATAGAACCGAATCGAGTTTAATGGAGGAGAAAGGAGATGAATCGAGCCGATATGACCTGAATCAGGTCGAATTCCGTTCAAGTGTGTCGAATAGCATAGAACAGATTACAGTAGGCTAAGTTAGGGTAGGGTAGGGTAGAATAGAGTGCAGTAGAACAGAAGAGAAGAGAAGAGAACACAACTGAAAGAATAGAATAGGGTCGAGACGAGCAGAGTATAGAAGAGTAGAGTAGAGTAGAGTCGAATATTGCCGAATAGAGCCAAAGACAGCCAAATAGAGCCCAAAAGAGCTAAATCGATAGAAACCAAGACAAATCACGCCGAATCCCGTGGAATCATGCTGTATCGCGTCGAATCCCGTCGAATTGCATTGAATCTGATCAGTTCCAATCCAATCCATTAGAATAGACTAGAGTAGGGTAGAGTCCAATACAATACAGTAGAGAATAGTTTAGGATGGAGTAGAATGGTGTAGCATGGAGTCGAGTGGAGTCGAAAAGAGATAATAGAGTTGAGTAGAGTCTAACAGAGCCGAATAGAGCCTATTCGAGCTGACTAGAGCCGAATGGAGCCGATTAGAGCTGAATCGAACCGATTTGAGCCGATTGGGGATGAATGGAGTGGAAAGGAGCCGATTTGAGCTGAATCGCATCGAGATGCGTGGAATCGAATCCAGTAGAATAGATTAGATTAGGGTAGGATGGAATAGAGTAGAATTGAACACAGTAGAAGAGAATGGAAAGAATACAATAGAATAGAGTAGAAAAGGGTAGAGCAGAGCAGAATAGTGTAGAGTAGAATAGAGTAGAGTAGAACAGAGTCGAATCAAGCTGAATGGAGATGAAACGAGACAAATCGCGTCGGATGGAGTCGAATCCCATCGAATCAATTACAGTAGGGTATAGTAGAATAGCGTAGAATGGAGTAGAATGGTGTGCAATGGAATCGAGTAGAGTAGAAAAGAGCTGAAGAGAGCCGAAGAGGGCCGAAGAGGGCCAAATCGAGCTGAATTGAGCGAAATCGAGCCGAATCCAGTGAATCGAGCCTAATGGAGCCGAATCGAGCCTAATCAAGCCGAATCGACACTATTCGAGACAAATGGGGCCGAATGGACATGAATCACACTGATTCGGCCCCTAGTCGCCTCAAAATTTGTCGAATTCAATGGAATAGACTAGAGTAGGGGAGGTTCGGGTAGGCTAGGGTAGGGTAGAATGGAGTAGAATAGAATAAAACAGGACAGAACACAACAAAATAGAACAGAACAACACAGAACGAATACAGAAACGAGGAGGCTAGAGTAGAGTAGAGGGGAATAGAGTAGAGTAGAGTAGATTCGAACAGAGCCAAATCGAGCCGAATCGCGTCGAAATGGGTTGAATCAAATCCAATCAAATGGATTACACTACCTTAGAGTTGGGTAGCGTAGGGTAGGGTAGAATAGAGTAGACTAGTACAGAACACAGTAGAAACAATACAATAGAATAGAGAAGATTAGACTACAGTAGAATAGAGCTGAATAGAGCCAAATGCAGACGAAACGAGAGGAATCGTGTAGAAGCAATTAGAGTGGTGCTGGGTAGGGTAGAGCAGAATAGAGTAGAATAGTGTAGAATAGTGTGGAATGAATAGAATGGAGTAGAATGGAGTCAAATAGAAACGAATAGAGTAGAAAAGAGTCGAATAGAGCAGAATAGGGCCGAAGAACGCCAAATCGAGCAGATTCGAAGCGATTCAAGCCAAAACAAGCTGAATGGAGCCTAACTGAGCCGAATAGAGCCAAATCGAGCCGAATCGAGCCGACTCAAGCTTCATCGCCTCGAATCGCGTTCAATGCGTCAAATCCAATCGAGACGTATAGATTAGAGAAGGGGAGGGGAGGGCAGGGGAGGGTAGAATAGAACAGAGTAGAGTGGAATAGAAGAGATTAGAACAGAATAGAAGGAATAGAATCGAGTAGAATAGAGTGGAAAAGAGTAGAGTCGAATACAGTCGAATAGAGCCGACTAAGCTGAATAGAGACGAATGGAGCTGAATACAGCCGAAAAGAGCTGTATACTGCCGAATCACACCTAATCGAGCGGAATCAAGCAGAATCGCACTGACTGTCACCGAACAGCGTCGAATCGAATCAGGTCGAATCGAGTCGAGCCACATCGTTTTGAATCAAACAAGGTCAAATCGCTTCATATCGTGTCGAATCCCACGGAATCACGTCGAATAACTTCGAATCGTGTGAAACCTCAGAGAATCCTACTGAATCACGTCGAGTCGCATGGAATCTCATCAAATCCCTTCGGATCTTGCCGAATCCAGTCAAGTCATATCAAATCGCTTTGCACGGAATCGAATTGAATCCAATAGATTAAAGTAGGCTAGGTTCGGGTGGGGTGCCGTAGGGTCGGGTAGGGTAGAATAGAATAGAGTACAACAGAGTAGGAGAGAACAGAACAGAACAGAAAGAATACAACAGAACAGAATAGAGTCAAAGAGAGAGAACATAGCCGAATTGAGCCGAGTGGAGACAAAACGAGACGAATCACGTCCGGTTGCTTCGAATCGCGTCAAATCAAATCGAATCGATTAGAAGAGATGAGGGTAGGGAAGGGTAGAATAGAATAGAGGAAAATAGTGAAGAATGGTGTGGAATGGAATAGAATGGAATTGAACGGAGTCCAATAAAGACGGATAGATATGAATAGAGTACAAAAGAGTCTAATAGAGAAGAATAGGGCCGGATAGGGCCAAATAAGGCCTAATTGAGCAGAATCCAGCAGAATCGATGGAATTCGAGCCTAATCGAGCCGAATGGAGTGAAATGGAGTCAAGTCGAGCCGAATAGAGCCGATGCGAACTGAATCGAGCTGATTCAAGCCTAATCGCGTCAAATCGCGTGGAAATACGTCACATCGAATCTAATCAAATAGATTAGGGGAGGGGCGGGTGGGTAGAATAGAACAGAATAGTACAGAATAGAAAGAATAGAATATAGTACAGTAGGGTAGAGTAGAGAGAGTAAAGCAGAGAAGAGTAGAGCAGAGTAGAATTGAGTCAAATAGAGTCAAATAGTGCAAGATATAGCTGAATAGAGCCAATTCTGGCCGAATCGAGTCACATGGAAACAAAACGAGATGAATCACACCGAATTGCTTCGAATCGCATCCAATCGAATAGATTAGAGTAACGTAGGGTAGAGTAGAACAGAATAGAGTAGAATAGCGTAGAATGGAGAAGAGTGGAGTCAAATGGAGTCGAACGGAGACAAATAGAGTAGAAAAGAGTCGAATCGAGCCAAATAGGGCCGAATAAGGCTGAACCGAGTGGAAACGAGCTGAATTGAAGCGATTCGAGCCAAATCGAGCTGAATCGAGCCGACTCAAGCATGATGGTGTCCAGTCGCATCGAAATGCTTTGAATCGAATCAAATGGAAGAGATTAGAATAGGTTAGGGTAGGGTAGTTTATGATAGGAAGACTAGGGTAGATGCAAGTAGAACACATTAGAGTAGACAAGAGAAGGCTAGAGTAGAAGCCTAGACTAGTAAGCTGGACTAGTCAGCTAGACTAGTGGCATAGAGCAGTAGCCTAGACAACTAGTCTTGAATGGTACCCTAAGTCAGTAATCTGAACGAGTACCCTTGCCTTAACTAGTAGTCCTAACAAGTACCCTTGCCTTAAGCAGTAGTCTTCACTAGTACCCTTGCCTTCACTAGTAGTATGTCCTTAACAAGTAGCCTGAACGGGTACCCTTGCCTTAACCAGTACCCTCAACAAGTACCCATGCCTTAACTAGTAGCCTGGCCTTAACTAGTACCCTGGCCTTAACTAGTAGCCTGAACTAGTACACTTGCCTTAAGGAGTACCCTTGCCCGAACTACTCCCCTTAATTAGGACCCTTATTGAGTAACCCTAAGTAGTAGAGTATGGTACGGTGGGGTAGCATAGGGTAGGGAAGCATACGGTGGAACAGAGAAAATAGAAGGAAATAGAATAGAACAGCATAGGTCAGGGTAGGTTAGCTTAGTGCAGGGTATGGTAGAGTAGCATAGGATGGAATAGAGAAAATAGAAAAGGAGACTAGAAAAGAGCAGACTAGATTAGGATAGGGTAGGGTGGGGGAGGGTTGTGTAGAATACAGTAGTGTAGAATGGAATAGAATGGTGTGGAATGGAGTCGAATGGATTCGAACAGAGATGAATAGAGTAGAAAAGAGTTGAAGAGAGCCGAATAACGCTGAATAGGACCAAATATGGCCGAAATGAGCCGAATCGAGTCGAGTCGACCAGATTCGGGATGAATGGAGCCTAGTGGAGCTGAAATGAGCCAAATAGAGACAAACTGAACCCAGCAAAATCGAGTCAAAACACACTTAATTGCATCCTATTGCATCGGATCTCGTCGAATTCCATCAAATCCCACCAAACCGCATCAAATCTCGCGGAATCTCACCGAATCCCGTCGAATTGTCTCAAATCGGGTCGAATGGTGTCCAACTGAATGGAATTGAATTAAATTGAATAGAGTAGTGTAGGTTAGGCTGGGATTCAGTAGGGAAGGGCACAGAAGAATAGAATAGAGTAGAACAGAAGAGAATACCAAGAGTAGAATGGAGTAGAGTTGAGTAGAGTGGAATAGTCAGAGTCGGGTAGTGCAGAATATAGATGAATAGATCCAATTCAAGCCGAATCGATTCGAATGGAGAGGAAAGGGAACAAATCGTGATGAATCGAATTGATTAGAATAGATTAGAGTAGGGTAGGGTAGAACAGAATAGAATAGAGTAGAAAAGAGTAGAATGGTGTGGAATGGAGTTGAATGGAGCCAAATAGAGACAAATAAAGTAGAAAGGGCTGAGTAGAGCTGAACAGGGCTGAATAAGGTTCACTCGAGCCTAATTATGCTGAATTGAGCAGAATCGAGACGAATTGACCCAATTCAAGCCAAATAGAGCTAAATCGAGCCGATTCAAGCCTAATCACATGGAATCGCGTCGAAATGCGTTGAATCGAATAGATTAGTGTAGAGGAGGGTACGGCAGGAGAGGCTAGACTACAACACAACAGAACACAATAGAAAGAAGAGAATAGAATTAAGTAGAGTCGGGTCCAGTAGAATAGAGTCAAATCGAGTTGACGAGAGCTGAAAAGAGCCAAACAGAGCTGAATACAGCTGAATTGACCAAATTCAAGGTGAATCGAGATGAATCATGTCCAGTCGTTTGAAATGTGTCGAATCGAATCAAATGGATTAGTGTGGGGAAGGTAAGGTTAGGGTAGGGTAGAGAAGAATAGAATAGAGTAGAATAGAACAGAACAAAAAGAATCGAGTAGAGTCACATAGAGTCGAATACTGCCAAAAAGAGCCAAATAGAGTGGAAAAGAGCTGAATAGAACCGAATCGAGTTTAATGGAGGAGAAAGGAGATGAATCGAGCCGATATGACCCGAATCAGGTCGAATTCCGTTCAAGTGTGTCGAATAGCATAGAACAGATTACAGTAGGCTAAGTTAGGGTAGGGTAGGGTAGAATAGAGTGCAGTAGAACAGAACAGAAGAGAAGAGAACACAACTGAAAGAATAGAATAGGGTCGAGACGAGCAGAGTATAGAAGAGTAGAGTAGAGTAGAGTCGAATATTGCCGAATAGAGCCAAAGACAGCCAAATAGAGCCCAAAAGAGCTAAATCGATAGAAACCAAGACAAATCACGCCGAATCCCGTGGAATCATGCTGTATCGCGTCGAATCCCGTCGAATTGCATTGAATCTGATCAGTTCCAATCCAATCCATTAGAATAGACTAGAGTAGGGTAGAGTCCAATACAATACAGTAGAGAATAGTTTAGGATGGAGTAGAATGGTGTAGCATGGAGTCGAGTGGAGTCGAAAAGAGATAATAGAGTTGAGTAGAGTCTAACAGAGCCGAATAGAGCCTATTCGAGCTGACTAGAGCCGAATGGAGCCGATTAGAGCTGAATCGAACCGATTTGAGCCGATTGGGGATGAATGGAGTGGAAAGGAGCCGATTTGAGCTGAATCGCATCGAGATGCGTGGAATCGAATCCAGTAGAATAGATTAGATTAGGGTAGGATGGAATAGAGTAGAATTGAACACAGTAGAAGAGAATGGAAAGAATACAATAGAATAGAGTAGAAAAGGGTAGAGCAGAGCAGAATAGTGTAGAGTAGAATAGAGTAGAGTAGAACAGAGTCGAATCAAGCTGAATGGAGATGAAACGAGACAAATCGCGTCGGATGGAGTCGAATCCCATCGAATCAATTACAGTAGGGTATAGTAGAATAGCGTAGAATGGAGTAGAATGGTGTGCAATGGAATCGAGTAGAGTAGAAAAGAGCTGAAGAGAGCCGAAGAGGGCCGAAGAGGGCCAAATCGAGCTGAATTGAGCGAAATCGAGCCGAATCCAGTGAATCGAGCCTAATGGAGCCGAATCGAGCCTAATCAAGCCGAATCGACACTATTCGAGACAAATGGGGCCGAATGGACATGAATCACACTGATTCGGCCCCTAGTCGCCTCAAAATTTGTCGAATTCAATGGAATAGACTAGAGTAGGGGAGGTTCGGGTAGGCTAGGGTAGGGTAGAATGGAGTAGAATAGAATAAAACAGGACAGAACACAACAAAATAGAACAGAACAACACAGAACGAATACAGAAACGAGGAGGCTAGAGTAGAGTAGAGGGGAATAGAGTAGAGTAGAGTAGATTCGAACAGAGCCAAATCGAGCCGAATCGCGTCGAAATGGGTTGAATCAAATCCAATCAAATGGATTACACTACCTTAGAGTTGGGTAGCGTAGGGTAGGGTAGAATAGAGTAGACTAGTACAGAACACAGTAGAAACAATACAATAGAATAGAGAAGATTAGACTACAGTAGAATAGAGCTGAATAGAGCCAAATGCAGACAAAACGAGAGGAATCGTGTAGAAGCAATTAGAGTGGTGCTGGGTAGGGTAGAGCAGAATAGAGTAGAATAGTGTAGAATAGTGTGGAATGAATAGAATGGAGTAGAATGGAGTCAAATAGAAACGAATAGAGTAGAAAAGAGTCGAATAGAGCAGAATAGGGCCGAAGAACGCCAAATCGAGCAGATTCGAAGCGATTCAAGCCAAAACAAGCTGAATGGAGCCTAACTGAGCCGAATAGAGCCAAATCGAGCCGAATCGAGCCGACTCAAGCTTCATCGCCTCGAATCGCGTTCAATGCGTCAAATCCAATCGAGACGTATAGATTAGAGAAGGGGAGGGGAGGGCAGGGGAGGGTAGAATAGAACAGAGTAGAGTGGAATAGAAGAGATTAGAACAGAATAGAAGGAATAGAATCGAGTAGAATAGAGTGGAAAAGAGTAGAGTCGAATACAGTCGAATAGAGCCGACTAAGCTGAATAGAGACGAATGGAGCTGAATACAGCCGAAAAGAGCTGTATACTGCCGAATCACACCTAATCGAGCAGAATCAAGCAGAATCGCACTGACTGTCACCGAACAGCGTCGAATCGAATCAGGTCGAATCGAGTCGAGCCACATCGTTTTGAATCAAACAAGGTCAAATCGCTTCATATCGTGTCGAATCCCACGGAATCACGTCGAATAACTTCGAATCGTGTGAAACCTCAGAGAATCCTACTGAATCACGTCGAGTCGCATGGAATCTCATCAAATCCCTTCGGATCTTGCCGAATCCAGTCAAGTCATATCAAATCGCTTTGCACGGAATCGAATTGAATCCAATAGATTAAAGTAGGCTAGGTTCGGGTGGGGTGCCGTAGGGTCGGGTAGGGTAGAATAGAATAGAGTACAACAGAGTAGGAGAGAACAGAACAGAACAGAAAGAATACAACAGAACAGAATAGAGTCAAAGAGAGAGAACATAGCCGAATTGAGCCGAGTGGAGACAAAACGAGACGAATCACGTCCGGTTGCTTCGAATCGCGTCAAATCAAATCGAATCGATTAGAAGAGATGAGGGTAGGGAAGGGTAGAATAGAATAGAGGAAAATAGTGAAGAATGGTGTGGAATGGAATAGAATGGAATTGAACGGAGTCCAATAAAGACGGATAGATATGAATAGAGTACAAAAGAGTCTAATAGAGCAGAATAGGGCCGGATAGGGCCAAATAAGGCCTAATTGAGCAGAATCCAGCAGAATCGATGGAATTCGAGCCTAATCGAGCCGAATGGAGTGAAATGGAGTCAAGTCGAGCCGAATAGAGCCGATGCGAACTGAATCGAGCTGATTCAAGCCTAATCGCGTCAAATCGCGTGGAAATACGTCACATCGAATCTAATCAAATAGATTAGGGGAGGGGCGGGTGGGTAGAATAGAACAGAATAGTACAGAATAGAAAGAATAGAATATAGTACAGTAGGGTAGAGTAGAGAGAGTAAAGCAGAGAAGAGTAGAGCAGAGTAGAATTGAGTCAAATAGAGTCAAATAGTGCAAGATATAGCTGAATAGAGCCAATTCTGGCCGAATCGAGTCACATGGAAACAAAACGAGATGAATCACACCGAATTGCTTCGAATCGCATCCAATCGAATAGATTAGAGTAACGTAGGGTAGAGTAGAACAGAATAGAGTAGAATAGCGTAGAATGGAGAAGAGTGGAGTCAAATGGAGTCGAACGGAGACAAATAGAGTAGAAAAGAGTCGAATCGAGCCAAATAGGGCCGAATAAGGCTGAACCGAGTGGAAACGAGCTGAATTGAAGCGATTCGAGCCAAATCGAGCTGAATCGAGCCGACTCAAGCATGATGGTGTCCAGTCGCATCGAAATGCTTTGAATCGAATCAAATGGAAGAGATTAGAATAGGTTAGGGTAGGGTAGTTTATGATAGGAAGACTAGGGTAGATGCAAGTAGAACACATTAGAGTAGACAAGAGAAGGCTAGAGTAGAAGCCTAGACTAGTAAGCTGGACTAGTCAGCTAGACTAGTGGCATAGAGCAGTAGCCTAGACAACTAGTCTTGAATGGTACCCTAAGTCAGTAATCTGAACGAGTACCCTTGCCTTAACTAGTAGTCCTAACAAGTACCCTTGCCTTAAGCAGTAGTCTTCACTAGTACCCTTGCCTTCACTAGTAGTATGTCCTTAACAAGTAGCCTGAACGGGTACCCTTGCCTTAACCAGTACCCTCAACAAGTACCCATGCCTTAACTAGTAGCCTGGCCTTAACTAGTACCCTGGCCTTAACTAGTAGCCTGAACTAGTACACTTGCCTTAAGGAGTACCCTTGCCCGAACTACTCCCCTTAATTAGGACCCTTATTGAGTAACCCTAAGTAGTAGAGTATGGTACGGTGGGGTAGCATAGGGTAGGGAAGCATACGGTGGAACAGAGAAAATAGAAGGAAATAGAATAGAACAGCATAGGTCAGGGTAGGTTAGCTTAGTGCAGGGTATGGTAGAGTAGCATAGGATGGAATAGAGAAAATAGAAAAGGAGACTAGAAAAGAGCAGACTAGATTAGGATAGGGTAGGGTGGGGGAGGGTTGTGTAGAATACAGTAGTGTAGAATGGAATAGAATGGTGTGGAATGGAGTCGAATGGATTCGAACAGAGATGAATAGAGTAGAAAAGAGTTGAAGAGAGCCGAATAACGCTGAATAGGACCAAATATGGCCGAAATGAGCCGAATCGAGTCGAGTCGACCAGATTCGGGATGAATGGAGCCTAGTGGAGCTGAAATGAGCCAAATAGAGACAAACTGAACCCAGCAAAATCGAGTCAAAACACACTTAATTGCATCCTATTGCATCGGATCTCGTCGAATTCCATCAAATCCCACCAAACCGCATCAAATCTCGCGGAATCTCACCGAATCCCGTCGAATTGTCTCAAATCGGGTCGAATGGTGTCCAACTGAATGGAATTGAATTAAATTGAATAGAGTAGTGTAGGTTAGGCTGGGATTCAGTAGGGAAGGGCACAGAAGAATAGAATAGAGTAGAACAGAAGAGAATACCAAGAGTAGAATGGAGTAGAGTTGAGTAGAGTGGAATAGTCAGAGTCGGGTAGTGCAGAATATAGATGAATAGATCCAATTCAAGCCGAATCGATTCGAATGGAGAGGAAAGGGAACAAATCGTGATGAATCGAATTGATTAGAATAGATTAGAGTAGGGTAGGGTAGAACAGAATAGAATAGAGTAGAAAAGAGTAGAATGGTGTGGAATGGAGTTGAATGGAGCCAAATAGAGACAAATAAAGTAGAAAGGGCTGAGTAGAGCTGAACAGGGCTGAATAAGGTTCACTCGAGCCTAATTATGCTGAATTGAGCAGAATCGAGACGAATTGACCCAATTCAAGCCAAATAGAGCTAAATCGAGCCGATTCAAGCCTAATCACATGGAATCGCGTCGAAATGCGTTGAATCGAATAGATTAGTGTAGAGGAGGGTACGGCAGGAGAGGCTAGACTACAACACAACAGAACACAATAGAAAGAAGAGAATAGAATTAAGTAGAGTCGGGTCCAGTAGAATAGAGTCAAATCGAGTTGACGAGAGCTGAAAAGAGCCAAACAGAGCTGAATACAGCCGAATTGGCCAAATTCAAGGTGAATCGAGATGAATCATGTCCAGTCGTTTGAAATGTGTCGAATCGAATCAAATGGATTAGTGTGGGGAAGGTAAGGTTAGGGTAGGGTAGAGAAGAATAGAATAGAGTAGAATAGAACAGAACAAAAAGAATCGAGTAGAGTCACATAGAGTCGAATACTGCCAAAAAGAGCCGAATAGAGTGGAAAAGAGCTGAATAGAACCGAATCGAGTTTAATGGAGGAGAAAGGAGATGAATCGAGCCGATATGACCCGAATCAGGTCGAATTCCGTTCAAGTGTGTCGAATAGCATAGAACAGATTACAGTAGGCTAAGTTAGGGTAGGGTAGGGTAGAATAGAGTGCAGTAGAACAGAACAGAAGAGAAGAGAACACAACTGAAAGAATAGAATAGGGTCGAGACGAGCAGAGTATAGAAGAGTAGAGTAGAGTAGAGTCGAATATTGCCGAATAGAGCCAAAGACAGCCAAATAGAGCCCAAAAGAGCTAAATCGATAGAAACCAAGACAAATCACGCCGAATCCCGTGGAATCATGCTGTATCGCGTCGAATCCCGTCGAATTGCATTGAATCTGATCAGTTCCAATCCAATCCATTAGAATAGACTAGAGTAGGGTAGAGTCCAATACAATACAGTAGAGAATAGTTTAGGATGGAGTAGAATGGTGTAGCATGGAGTCGAGTGGAGTCGAAAAGAGATAATAGAGTTGAGTAGAGTCTAACAGAGCCGAATAGAGCCTATTCGAGCTGACTAGAGCCGAATGGAGCCGATTAGAGCTGAATCGAACCGATTTGAGCCGATTGGGGATGAATGGAGTGGAAAGGAGCCGATTTGAGCTGAATCGCATCGAGATGCGTGGAATCGAATCCAGTAGAATAGATTAGATTAGGGTAGGATGGAATAGAGTAGAATTGAACACAGTAGAAGAGAATGGAAAGAATACAATAGAATAGAGTAGAAAAGGGTAGAGCAGAGCAGAATAGTGTAGAGTAGAATAGAGTAGAGTAGAACAGAGTCGAATCAAGCTGAATGGAGATGAAACGAGACAAATCGCGTCGGATGGCGTCGAATCCCATCGAATCAATTACAGTAGGGTATAGTAGAATAGCGTAGAATGGAGTAGAATGGTGTGCAATGGAATCGAGTAGAGTAGAAAAGAGCTGAAGAGAGCCGAAGAGGGCCGAAGAGGGCCAAATCGAGCTGAATTGAGCGAAATCGAGCCGAATCCAGTGAATCGAGCCTAATGGAGCCGAATCGAGCCTAATCAAGCCGAATCGACACTATTCGAGACAAATGGAGCCGAATGGACATGAATCACACTGATTCGGCCCCTAGTCGCCTCAAAATTTGTCGAATTCAATGGAATAGACTAGAGTAGGGGAGGTTCGGGTAGGCTAGGGTAGGGTAGAATGGAGTAGAATAGAATAAAACAGGACAGAACACAACAAAATAGAACAGAACAACACAGAACGAATACAGAAACGAGGAGGCTAGAGTAGAGTAGAGGGGAATAGAGTAGAGTAGAGTAGATTCGAACAGAGCCAAATCGAGCCGAATCGCGTCGAAATGGGTTGAATCAAATCCAATCAAATGGATTACACTACCTTAGAGTTGGGTAGCGTAGGGTAGGGTAGAATAGAGTAGACTAGTACAGAACACAGTAGAAACAATACAATAGAATAGAGAAGATTAGACTACAGTAGAATAGAGCTGAATAGAGCCAAATGCAGACGAAACGAGAGGAATCGTGTAGAAGCAATTAGAGTGGTGCTGGGTAGGGTAGAGCAGAATAGAGTAGAATAGTGTAGAATAGTGTGGAATGAATAGAATGGAGTAGAATGGAGTCAAATAGAAACGAATAGAGTAGAAAAGAGTCGAATAGAGCAGAATAGGGCCGAAGAACGCCAAATCGAGCAGATTCGAAGCGATTCAAGCCAAAACAAGCTGAATGGAGCCTAACTGAGCCGAATAGAGCCAAATCGAGCCGAATCGAGCCGACTCAAGCTTCATCGCCTCGAATCGCGTTCAATGCGTCAAATCCAATCGAGACGTATAGATTAGAGAAGGGGAGGGGAGGGCAGGGGAGGGTAGAATAGAACAGAGTAGAGTGGAATAGAAGAGATTAGAACAGAATAGAAGGAATAGAATCGAGTAGAATAGAGTGGAAAAGAGTAGAGTCGAATACAGTCGAATAGAGCCGACTAAGCTGAATAGAGACGAATGGAGCTGAATACAGCCGAAAAGAGCTGTATACTGCCGAATCACACCTAATCGAGCGGAATCAAGCAGAATCGCACTGACTGTCACCGAACAGCGTCGAATCGAATCAGGTCGAATCGAGTCGAGCCACATCGTTTTGAATCAAACAAGGTCAAATCGCTTCATATCGTGTCGAATCCCACGGAATCACGTCGAATAACTTCGAATCGTGTGAAACCTCAGAGAATCCTACTGAATCACGTCGAGTCGCATGGAATCTCATCAAATCCCTTCGGATCTTGCCGAATCCAGTCAAGTCATATCAAATCGCTTTGCACGGAATCGAATTGAATCCAATAGATTAAAGTAGGCTAGGTTCGGGTGGGGTGCCGTAGGGTCGGGTAGGGTAGAATAGAATAGAGTACAACAGAGTAGGAGAGAACAGAACAGAACAGAAAGAATACAACAGAACAGAATAGAGTCAAAGAGAGAGAACATAGCCGAATTGAGCCGAGTGGAGACAAAACGAGACGAATCACGTCCGGTTGCTTCGAATCGCGTCAAATCAAATCGAATCGATTAGAAGAGATGAGGGTAGGGAAGGGTAGAATAGAATAGAGGAAAATAGTGAAGAATGGTGTGGAATGGAATAGAATGGAATTGAACGGAGTCCAATAAAGACGGATAGATATGAATAGAGTACAAAAGAGTCTAATAGAGCAGAATAGGGCCGGATAGGGCCAAATAAGGCCTAATTGAGCAGAATCCAGCAGAATCGATGGAATTCGAGCCTAATCGAGCCGAATGGAGTGAAATGGAGTCAAGTCGAGCCGAATAGAGCCGATGCGAACTGAATCGAGCTGATTCAAGCCTAATCGCGTCAAATCGCGTGGAAATACGTCACATCGAATCTAATCAAATAGATTAGGGGAGGGGCGGGTGGGTAGAATAGAACAGAATAGTACAGAATAGAAAGAATAAAATATAGTACAGTAGGGTAGAGTAGAGAGAGTAAAGCAGAGAAGAGTAGAGCAGAGTAGAATTGAGTCAAATAGAGTCAAATAGTGCAAGATATAGCTGAAGAGAGCCAATTCTGGCCGAATCGAGTCACATGGAAACAAAACGAGATGAATCACACCGAATTGCTTCGAATCGCATCCAATCGAATAGATTAGAGTAACGTAGGGTAGAGTAGAACAGAATAGAGTAGAATAGCGTAGAATGGAGAAGAGTGGAGTCAAATGGAGTCGAACGGAGACAAATAGAGTAGAAAAGAGTCGAATCGAGCCAAATAGGGCCGAATAAGGCTGAACCGAGTGGAAACGAGCTGAATTGAAGCGATTCGAGCCAAATCGAGCTGAATCGAGCCGACTCAAGCATGATGGTGTCCAGTCGCATCGAAATGCTTTGAATCGAACCAAATGGAAGAGATTAGAACAGGTTAGGGTAGTTTATGATAGGAAGACTAGGGTAGATGCAAGTAGACTACATTAGAGTAGACAAGAGAAGGCTAGAGTAGAAGCCTAGACTAGTAAGCTGGACTAGTCAGCTAGACTAGTGGCATAGAGCAGTAGCCTAGACAACTAGTCTTGAATAGTACCCTAAGTCAGTAATCTGAACGAGTACCCTTGCCTTAACTAGTAGTCCTAACAAGTACCCTTGCCTTAAGCAGTAGTCTTCACTAGTACCCTTGCCTTCACTAGTAGTATGTCCTTAACAAGTAGCCTGAACGGGTACCCTTGCCTTAACCAGTACCCTCAACAAGTACCCATGCCTTAACTAGTAGCCTGGCCTTAACTAGTACCCTGGCCTTAACTAGTAGCCTGAACTAGTACACTTGCCTTAAGGAGTACCCTTGCCCGAACTACTCCCCTTAATTAGGACCCTTATTGAGTAACCCTAAGTAGTAGAGTATGGTACGGTGGGGTAGCATAGGGTAGGGAAGCATACGGTGGAACAGAGAAAATAGAAGGAAATAGAATAGAACAGCATAGGTCAGGGTAGGTTAGCTTAGTGCAGGGTATGGTAGAGTAGCATAGGATGGAATAGAGAAAATAGAAAAGGAGACTAGAAAAGAGCAGACTAGATTAGGATAGGGTAGGGTGGGGGAGGGTTGTGTAGAATACAGTAGTGTAGAATGGAATAGAATGGTGTGGAATGGAGTCGAATGGATTCGAACAGAGATGAATAGAGTAGAAAAGAGTTGAAGAGAGCCGAATAACGCTGAATAGGACCAAATATGGCCGAAATGAGCCGAATCGAGTCGAGTCGACCAGATTCGGGATGAATGGAGCCTAGTGGAGCTGAAATGAGCCAAATAGAGACAAACTGAACCCAGCAAAATCGAGTCAAAACACACTTAATTGCATCCTATTGCATCGGATCTCGTCGAATTCCATCAAATCCCACCAAACCGCATCAAATCTCGCGGAATCTCACCGAATCCCGTCGAATTGTCTCAAATCGGGTCGAATGGTGTCCAACTGAATGGAATTGAATTAAATTGAATAGATTAGAGTAGTGTAGGTTAGGCTGGGATTCAGTAGGGAAGGGCACAGAAGAATAGAATAGAGTAGAACAGAAGAGAATACCAAGAGTAGAATGGAGTAGAGTTGAGTAGAGTGGAATAGTCAGAGTCGGGTAGTGCAGAATATAGATGAATAGATCCAATTCAAGCCGAATCGATTCGAATGGAGAGGAAAGGGAACAAATCGTGATGAATCGAATTGATTAGAATAGATTAGAGTAGGGTAGGGTAGAACAGAATAGAATAGAGTAGAAAAGAGTAGAATGGTGTGGAATGGAGTTGAATGGAGCCAAATAGAGACAAATAAAGTAGAAAGGGCTGAGTAGAGCTGAACAGGGCTGAATAAGGTTCACTCGAGCCTAATTATGCTGAATTGAGCAGAATCGAGACGAATTGACCCGATTCAAGCCAAATAGAGCTAAATCGAGCCGATTCAAGCCTAATCACATGGAATCGCGTCGAAATGCGTTGAATCGAATAGATTAGTGTAGAGGAGGGTACGGCAGGAGAGGCTAGACTACAACACAACAGAACACAATAGAAAGAAGAGAATAGAATTAAGTAGAGTCGGGTCCAGTAGAATAGAGTCAAATCGAGTTGACGAGAGCTGAAAAGAGCCAAACAGAGCTGAATACAGCCGAATTGACCAAATTCAAGGTGAATCGAGATGAATCATGTCCAGTCGTTTGAAATGTGTCGAATCGAATCAAATGGATTAGTGTGGGGAAGGTAAGGTTAGGGTAGGGTAGAGAAGAATAGAATAGAGTAGAATAGAACAGAACAAAAAGAATCGAGTAGAGTCACATAGAGTCGAATACTGCCAAAAAGAGCCGAATAGAGTGGAAAAGAGCTGAATAGAACCGAATCGAGTTTAATGGAGGAGAAAGGAGATGAATCGAGCCGATATGACCCGAATCAGGTCGAATTCCGTTCAAGTGTGTCGAATAGCATAGAACAGATTACAGTAGGCTAAGTTAGGGTAGGGTAGGGTAGAATAGAGTGCAGTAGAACAGAACAGAAGAGAAGAGAACACAACTGAAAGAATAGAATAGGGTCGAGACGAGCAGAGTATAGAAGAGTAGAGTAGAGTAGAGTCGAATATTGCCGAATAGAGCCAAAGACAGCCAAATAGAGCCCAAAAGAGCTAAATCGATAGAAACCAAGACAAATCACGCCGAATCCCGTGGAATCATGCTGTATCGCGTCGAATCCCGTCGAATTGCATTGAATCTGATCAGTTCCAATCCAATCCATTAGAATAGACTAGAGTAGGGTAGAGTCCAATACAATACAGTAGAGAATAGTTTAGGATGGAGTAGAATGGTGTAGCATGGAGTCGAGTGGAGTCGAAAAGAGATAATAGAGTTGAGTAGAGTCTAACAGAGCCGAATAGAGCCTATTCGAGCTGACTAGAGCCGAATGGAGCCGATTAGAGCTGAATCGAACCGATTTGAGCCGATTGGGGATGAATGGAGTGGAAAGGAGCCGATTTGAGCTGAATCGCATCGAGATGCGTGGAATCGAATCCAGTAGAATAGATTAGATTAGGGTAGGATGGAATAGAGTAGAATTGAACACAGTAGAAGAGAATGGAAAGAATACAATAGAATAGAGTAGAAAAGGGTAGAGCAGAGCAGAATAGTGTAGAGTAGAATAGAGTAGAGTAGAACAGAGTCGAATCAAGCTGAATGGAGATGAAACGAGACAAATCGCGTCGGATGGAGTCGAATCCCATCGAATCAATTACAGTAGGGTATAGTAGAATAGCGTAGAATGGAGTAGAATGGTGTGCAATGGAATCGAGTAGAGTAGAAAAGAGCTGAAGAGAGCCGAAGAGGGCCGAAGAGGGCCAAATCGAGCTGAATTGAGCGAAATCGAGCCGAATCCAGTGAGTCGAGCCTAATGGAGCCGAATCGAGCCTAATCAAGCCGAATCGACACTATTCGAGACAAATGGGGCCGAATGGACATGAATCACACTGATTCGGCCCCTAGTCGCCTCAAAATTTGTCGAATTCAATGGAATAGACTAGAGTAGGGGAGGTTCGGGTAGGCTAGGGTAGGGTAGAATGGAGTAGAATAGAATAAAACAGGACAGAACACAACAAAATAGAACAGAACAACACAGAACGAATACAGAAACGAGGAGGCTAGAGTAGAGTAGAGGGGAATAGAGTAGAGTAGAGTAGATTCGAACAGAGCCAAATCGAGCCGAATCGCGTCGAAATGGGTTGAATCAAATCCAATCAAATGGATTACACTACCTTAGAGTTGGGTAGCGTAGGGTAGGGTAGAATAGAGTAGACTAGTACAGAACACAGTAGAAACAATACAATAGAATAGAGAAGATTAGACTACAGTAGAATAGAGCTGAATAGAGCCAAATGCAGACGAAACGAGAGGAATCGTGTAGAAGCAATTAGAGTGGTGCTGGGTAGGGTAGAGCAGAATAGAGTAGAATAGTGTAGAATAGTGTGGAATGAATAGAATGGAGTAGAATGGAGTCAAATAGAAACGAATAGAGTAGAAAAGAGTCGAATAGAGCAGAATAGGGCCGAAGAACGCCAAATCGAGCAGATTCGAAGCGATTCAAGCCAAAACAAGCTGAATGGAGCCTAACTGAGCCGAATAGAGCCAAATCGAGCCGAATCGAGCCGACTCAAGCTTCATCGCCTCGAATCGCGTTCAATGCGTCAAATCCAATCGAGACGTATAGATTAGAGAAGGGGAGGGGAGGGCAGGGGAGGGTAGAATAGAACAGAGTAGAGTGGAATAGAAGAGATTAGAACAGAATAGAAGGAATAGAATCGAGTAGAATAGAGTGGAAAAGAGTAGAGTCGAATACAGTCGAATAGAGCCGACTAAGCTGAATAGAGACGAATGGAGCTGAATACAGCCGAAAAGAGCTGTATACTGCCGAATCACACCTAATCGAGCGGAATCAAGCAGAATCGCACTGACTGTCACCGAACAGCGTCGAATCGAATCAGGTCGAATCGAGTCGAGCCACATCGTTTTGAATCAAACAAGGTCAAATCGCTTCATATCGTGTCGAATCCCACGGAATCACGTCGAATAACTTCGAATCGTGTGAAACCTCAGAGAATCCTACTGAATCACGTCGAGTCGCATGGAATCTCATCAAATCCCTTCGGATCTTGCCGAATCCAGTCAAGTCATATCAAATCGCTTTGCACGGAATCGAATTGAATCCAATAGATTAAAGTAGGCTAGGTTCGGGTGGGGTGCCGTAGGGTCGGGTAGGGTAGAATAGAATAGAGTACAACAGAGTAGGAGAGAACAGAACAGAACAGAAAGAATACAACAGAACAGAATAGAGTCAAAGAGAGAGAACATAGCCGAATTGAGCCGAGTGGAGACAAAACGAGACGAATCACGTCCGGTTGCTTCGAATCGCGTCAAATCAAATCGAATCGATTAGAAGAGATGAGGGTAGGGAAGGGTAGAATAGAATAGAGGAAAATAGTGAAGAATGGTGTGGAATGGAATAGAATGGAATTGAACGGAGTCCAATAAAGACGGATAGATATGAATAGAGTACAAAAGAGTCTAATAGAGCAGAATAGGGCCGGATAGGGCCAAATAAGGCCTAATTGAGCAGAATCCAGCAGAATCGATGGAATTCGAGCCTAATCGAGCCGAATGGAGTGAAATGGAGTCAAGTCGAGCCGAATAGAGCCGATGCGAACTGAATCGAGCTGATTCAAGCCTAATCGCGTCAAATCGCGTGGAAATACGTCACATCGAATCTAATCAAATAGATTAGGGGAGGGGCGGGTGGGTAGAATAGAACAGAATAGTACAGAATAGAAAGAATAGAATATAGTACAGTAGGGTAGAGTAGAGAGAGTAAAGCAGAGAAGAGTAGAGCAGAGTAGAATTGAGTCAAATAGAGTCAAATAGTGCAAGATATAGCTGAAGAGAGCCAATTCTGGCCGAATCGAGTCACATGGAAACAAAACGAGATGAATCACACCGAATTGCTTCGAATCGCATCCAATCGAATAGATTAGAGTAACGTAGGGTAGAGTAGAACAGAATAGAGTAGAATAGCGTAGAATGGAGAAGAGTGGAGTCAAATGGAGTCGAACGGAGACAAATAGAGTAGAAAAGAGTCGAATCGAGCCAAATAGGGCCGAATAAGGCTGAACCGAGTGGAAACGAGCTGAATTGAAGCGATTCGAGCCAAATCGAGCTGAATCGAGCCGACTCAAGCATGATGGTGTCCAGTCGCATCGAAATGCTTTGAATCGAATCAAATGGAAGAGATTAGAATAGGTTAGGGTAGGGTAGTTTATGATAGGAAGACTAGGGTAGATGCAAGTAGACTACATTAGAGTAGACAAGAGAAGGCTAGAGTAGAAGCCTAGACTAGTAAGCTGGACTAGTCAGCTAGACTAGTGGCATAGAGCAGTAGCCTAGACAACTAGTCTTGAATGGTACCCTAAGTCAGTAATCTGAACGAGTACCCTTGCCTTAACTAGTAGTCCTAACAAGTACCCTTGCCTTAAGCAGTAGTCTTCACTAGTACCCTTGCCTTCACTAGTAGTATGTCCTTAACAAGTAGCCTGAACGGGTACCCTTGCCTTAACCAGTACCCTCAACAAGTACCCATGCCTTAACTAGTAGCCTGGCCTTAACTAGTACCCTGGCCTTAACTAGTAGCCTGAACTAGTACACTTGCCTTAAGGAGTACCCTTGCCCGAACTACTCCCCTTAATTAGGACCCTTATTGAGTAACCCTAAGTAGTAGAGTATGGTACGGTGGGGTAGCATAGGGTAGGGAAGCATACGGTGGAACAGAGAAAATAGAAGGAAATAGAATAGAACAGCATAGGTCAGGGTAGGTTAGCTTAGTGCAGGGTATGGTAGAGTAGCATAGGATGGAATAGAGAAAATAGAAAAGGAGACTAGAAAAGAGCAGACTAGATTAGGATAGGGTAGGGTGGGGGAGGGTTGTGTAGAATACAGTAGTGTAGAATGGAATAGAATGGTGTGGAATGGAGTCGAATGGATTCGAACAGAGATGAATAGAGTAGAAAAGAGTTGAAGAGAGCCGAATAACGCTGAATAGGACCAAATATGGCCGAAATGAGCCGAATCGAGTCGAGTCGACCAGATTCGGGATGAATGGAGCCTAGTGGAGCTGAAATGAGCCAAATAGAGACAAACTGAACCCAGCAAAATCGAGTCAAAACACACTTAATTGCATCCTATTGCATCGGATCTCGTCGAATTCCATCAAATCCCACCAAACCGCATCAAATCTCGC
Source organism: Loxodonta africana (assembly GCF_030014295.1). Classification (NCBI taxonomy): domain Eukaryota; kingdom Metazoa; phylum Chordata; class Mammalia; order Proboscidea; family Elephantidae; genus Loxodonta; species Loxodonta africana. Next base: position 20,633 of record NW_026975204.1, on the reverse strand, counting down.
GGAATCTCACCGAATCCCGTCGAATTGTCTCAAATCGGGTCGAATGGTGTCCAACTGAATGGAATTGAATTAAATTGAATAGATTAGAGTAGTGTAGGTTAGGCTGGGATTCAGTAGGGAAGGGCACAGAAGAATAGAATAGAGTAGAACAGAAGAGAATACCAAGAGTAGAATGGAGTAGAGTTGAGTAGAGTGGAATAGTCAGAGTCGGGTAGTGCAGAATATAGATGAATAGATCCAATTCAAGCCGAATCGATTCGAATGGAGAGGAAAGGGAACAAATCGTGATGAATCGAATTGATTAGAATAGATTAGAGTAGGGTAGGGTAGAACAGAATAGAATAGAGTAGAAAAGAGTAGAATGGTGTGGAATGGAGTTGAATGGAGCCAAATAGAGACAAATAAAGTAGAAAGGGCTGAGTAGAGCTGAACAGGGCTGAATAAGGTTCACTCGAGCCTAATTATGCTGAATTGAGCAGAATCGAGACGAATTGACCCGATTCAAGCCAAATAGAGCTAAATCGAGCCGATTCAAGCCTAATCACATGGAATCGCGTCGAAATGCGTTGAATCGAATAGATTAGTGTAGAGGAGGGTACGGCAGGAGAGGCTAGACTACAACACAACAGAACACAATAGAAAGAAGAGAATAGAATTAAGTAGAGTCGGGTCCAGTAGAATAGAGTCAAATCGAGTTGACGAGAGCTGAAAAGAGCCAAACAGAGCTGAATACAGCCGAATTGACCAAATTCAAGGTGAATCGAGATGAATCATGTCCAGTCGTTTGAAATGTGTCGAATCGAATCAAATGGATTAGTGTGGGGAAGGTAAGGTTAGGGTAGGGTAGAGAAGAATAGAATAGAGTAGAATAGAACAGAACAAAAAGAATCGAGTAGAGTCACATAGAGTCGAATACTGCCAAAAAGAGCCGAATAGAGTGGAAAAGAGCTGAATAGAACCGAATCGAGTTTAATGGAGGAGAAAGGAGATGAATCGAGCCGATATGACCCGAATCAGGTCGAATTCCGTTCAAGTGTGTCGAATAGCATAGAACAGATTACAGTAGGCTAAGTTAGGGTAGGGTAGGGTAGAATAGAGTGCAGTAGAACAGAACAGAAGAGAAGAGAACACAACTGAAAGAATAGAATAGGGTCGAGACGAGCAGAGTATAGAAGAGTAGAGTAGAGTAGAGTCGAATATTGCCGAATAGAGCCAAAGACAGCCAAATAGAGCCCAAAAGAGCTAAATCGATAGAAACCAAGACAAATCACGCCGAATCCCGTGGAATCATGCTGTATCGCGTCGAATCCCGTCGAATTGCATTGAATCTGATCAGTTCCAATCCAATCCATTAGAATAGACTAGAGTAGGGTAGAGTCCAATACAATACAGTAGAGAATAGTTTAGGATGGAGTAGAATGGTGTAGCATGGAGTCGAGTGGAGTCGAAAAGAGATAATAGAGTTGAGTAGAGTCTAACAGAGCCGAATAGAGCCTATTCGAGCTGACTAGAGCCGAATGGAGCCGATTAGAGCTGAATCGAACCGATTTGAGCCGATTGGGGATGAATGGAGTGGAAAGGAGCCGATTTGAGCTGAATCGCATCGAGATGCGTGGAATCGAATCCAGTAGAATAGATTAGATTAGGGTAGGATGGAATAGAGTAGAATTGAACACAGTAGAAGAGAATGGAAAGAATACAATAGAATAGAGTAGAAAAGGGTAGAGCAGAGCAGAATAGTGTAGAGTAGAATAGAGTAGAGTAGAACAGAGTCGAATCAAGCTGAATGGAGATGAAACGAGACAAATCGCGTCGGATGGAGTCGAATCCCATCGAATCAATTACAGTAGGGTATAGTAGAATAGCGTAGAATGGAGTAGAATGGTGTGCAATGGAATCGAGTAGAGTAGAAAAGAGCTGAAGAGAGCCGAAGAGGGCCGAAGAGGGCCAAATCGAGCTGAATTGAGCGAAATCGAGCCGAATCCAGTGAGTCGAGCCTAATGGAGCCGAATCGAGCCTAATCAAGCCGAATCGACACTATTCGAGACAAATGGGGCCGAATGGACATGAATCACACTGATTCGGCCCCTAGTCGCCTCAAAATTTGTCGAATTCAATGGAATAGACTAGAGTAGGGGAGGTTCGGGTAGGCTAGGGTAGGGTAGAATGGAGTAGAATAGAATAAAACAGGACAGAACACAACAAAATAGAACAGAACAACACAGAACGAATACAGAAACGAGGAGGCTAGAGTAGAGTAGAGGGGAATAGAGTAGAGTAGAGTAGATTCGAACAGAGCCAAATCGAGCCGAATCGCGTCGAAATGGGTTGAATCAAATCCAATCAAATGGATTACACTACCTTAGAGTTGGGTAGCGTAGGGTAGGGTAGAATAGAGTAGACTAGTACAGAACACAGTAGAAACAATACAATAGAATAGAGAAGATTAGACTACAGTAGAATAGAGCTGAATAGAGCCAAATGCAGACGAAACGAGAGGAATCGTGTAGAAGCAATTAGAGTGGTGCTGGGTAGGGTAGAGCAGAATAGAGTAGAATAGTGTAGAATAGTGTGGAATGAATAGAATGGAGTAGAATGGAGTCAAATAGAAACGAATAGAGTAGAAAAGAGTCGAATAGAGCAGAATAGGGCCGAAGAACGCCAAATCGAGCAGATTCGAAGCGATTCAAGCCAAAACAAGCTGAATGGAGCCTAACTGAGCCGAATAGAGCCAAATCGAGCCGAATCGAGCCGACTCAAGCTTCATCGCCTCGAATCGCGTTCAATGCGTCAAATCCAATCGAGACGTATAGATTAGAGAAGGGGAGGGGAGGGCAGGGGAGGGTAGAATAGAACAGAGTAGAGTGGAATAGAAGAGATTAGAACAGAATAGAAGGAATAGAATCGAGTAGAATAGAGTGGAAAAGAGTAGAGTCGAATACAGTCGAATAGAGCCGACTAAGCTGAATAGAGACGAATGGAGCTGAATACAGCCGAAAAGAGCTGTATACTGCCGAATCACACCTAATCGAGCGGAATCAAGCAGAATCGCACTGACTGTCACCGAACAGCGTCGAATCGAATCAGGTCGAATCGAGTCGAGCCACATCGTTTTGAATCAAACAAGGTCAAATCGCTTCATATCGTGTCGAATCCCACGGAATCACGTCGAATAACTTCGAATCGTGTGAAACCTCAGAGAATCCTACTGAATCACGTCGAGTCGCATGGAATCTCATCAAATCCCTTCGGATCTTGCCGAATCCAGTCAAGTCATATCAAATCGCTTTGCACGGAATCGAATTGAATCCAATAGATTAAAGTAGGCTAGGTTCGGGTGGGGTGCCGTAGGGTCGGGTAGGGTAGAATAGAATAGAGTACAACAGAGTAGGAGAGAACAGAACAGAACAGAAAGAATACAACAGAACAGAATAGAGTCAAAGAGAGAGAACATAGCCGAATTGAGCCGAGTGGAGACAAAACGAGACGAATCACGTCCGGTTGCTTCGAATCGCGTCAAATCAAATCGAATCGATTAGAAGAGATGAGGGTAGGGAAGGGTAGAATAGAATAGAGGAAAATAGTGAAGAATGGTGTGGAATGGAATAGAATGGAATTGAACGGAGTCCAATAAAGACGGATAGATATGAATAGAGTACAAAAGAGTCTAATAGAGCAGAATAGGGCCGGATAGGGCCAAATAAGGCCTAATTGAGCAGAATCCAGCAGAATCGATGGAATTCGAGCCTAATCGAGCCGAATGGAGTGAAATGGAGTCAAGTCGAGCCGAATAGAGCCGATGCGAACTGAATCGAGCTGATTCAAGCCTAATCGCGTCAAATCGCGTGGAAATACGTCACATCGAATCTAATCAAATAGATTAGGGGAGGGGCGGGTGGGTAGAATAGAACAGAATAGTACAGAATAGAAAGAATAGAATATAGTACAGTAGGGTAGAGTAGAGAGAGTAAAGCAGAGAAGAGTAGAGCAGAGTAGAATTGAGTCAAATAGAGTCAAATAGTGCAAGATATAGCTGAAGAGAGCCAATTCTGGCCGAATCGAGTCACATGGAAACAAAACGAGATGAATCACACCGAATTGCTTCGAATCGCATCCAATCGAATAGATTAGAGTAACGTAGGGTAGAGTAGAACAGAATAGAGTAGAATAGCGTAGAATGGAGAAGAGTGGAGTCAAATGGAGTCGAACGGAGACAAATAGAGTAGAAAAGAGTCGAATCGAGCCAAATAGGGCCGAATAAGGCTGAACCGAGTGGAAACGAGCTGAATTGAAGCGATTCGAGCCAAATCGAGCTGAATCGAGCCGACTCAAGCATGATGGTGTCCAGTCGCATCGAAATGCTTTGAATCGAATCAAATGGAAGAGATTAGAATAGGTTAGGGTAGGGTAGTTTATGATAGGAAGACTAGGGTAGATGCAAGTAGACTACATTAGAGTAGACAAGAGAAGGCTAGAGTAGAAGCCTAGACTAGTAAGCTGGACTAGTCAGCTAGACTAGTGGCATAGAGCAGTAGCCTAGACAACTAGTCTTGAATGGTACCCTAAGTCAGTAATCTGAACGAGTACCCTTGCCTTAACTAGTAGTCCTAACAAGTACCCTTGCCTTAAGCAGTAGTCTTCACTAGTACCCTTGCCTTCACTAGTAGTATGTCCTTAACAAGTAGCCTGAACGGGTACCCTTGCCTTAACCAGTACCCTCAACAAGTACCCATGCCTTAACTAGTAGCCTGGCCTTAACTAGTACCCTGGCCTTAACTAGTAGCCTGAACTAGTACACTTGCCTTAAGGAGTACCCTTGCCCGAACTACTCCCCTTAATTAGGACCCTTATTGAGTAACCCTAAGTAGTAGAGTATGGTACGGTGGGGTAGCATAGGGTAGGGAAGCATACGGTGGAACAGAGAAAATAGAAGGAAATAGAATAGAACAGCATAGGTCAGGGTAGGTTAGCTTAGTGCAGGGTATGGTAGAGTAGCATAGGATGGAATAGAGAAAATAGAAAAGGAGACTAGAAAAGAGCAGACTAGATTAGGATAGGGTAGGGTGGGGGAGGGTTGTGTAGAATACAGTAGTGTAGAATGGAATAGAATGGTGTGGAATGGAGTCGAATGGATTCGAACAGAGATGAATAGAGTAGAAAAGAGTTGAAGAGAGCCGAATAACGCTGAATAGGACCAAATATGGCCGAAATGAGCCGAATCGAGTCGAGTCGACCAGATTCGGGATGAATGGAGCCTAGTGGAGCTGAAATGAGCCAAATAGAGACAAACTGAACCCAGCAAAATCGAGTCAAAACACACTTAATTGCATCCTATTGCATCGGATCTCGTCGAATTCCATCAAATCCCACCAAACCGCATCAAATCTCGCGGAATCTCACCGAATCCCGTCGAATTGTCTCAAATCGGGTCGAATGGTGTCCAACTGAATGGAATTGAATTAAATTGAATAGATTAGAGTAGTGTAGGTTAGGCTGGGATTCAGTAGGGAAGGGCACAGAAGAATAGAATAGAGTAGAACAGAAGAGAATACCAAGAGTAGAATGGAGTAGAGTTGAGTAGAGTGGAATAGTCAGAGTCGGGTAGTGCAGAATATAGATGAATAGATCCAATTCAAGCCGAATCGATTCGAATGGAGAGGAAAGGGAACAAATCGTGATGAATCGAATTGATTAGAATAGATTAGAGTAGGGTAGGGTAGAACAGAATAGAATAGAGTAGAAAAGAGTAGAATGGTGTGGAATGGAGTTGAATGGAGCCAAATAGAGACAAATAAAGTAGAAAGGGCTGAGTAGAGCTGAACAGGGCTGAATAAGGTTCACTCGAGCCTAATTATGCTGAATTGAGCAGAATCGAGACGAATTGACCCGATTCAAGCCAAATAGAGCTAAATCGAGCCGATTCAAGCCTAATCACATGGAATCGCGTCGAAATGCGTTGAATCGAATAGATTAGTGTAGAGGAGGGTACGGCAGGAGAGGCTAGACTACAACACAACAGAACACAATAGAAAGAAGAGAATAGAATTAAGTAGAGTCGGGTCCAGTAGAATAGAGTCAAATCGAGTTGACGAGAGCTGAAAAGAGCCAAACAGAGCTGAATACAGCCGAATTGACCAAATTCAAGGTGAATCGAGATGAATCATGTCCAGTCGTTTGAAATGTGTCGAATCGAATCAAATGGATTAGTGTGGGGAAGGTAAGGTTAGGGTAGGGTAGAGAAGAATAGAATAGAGTAGAATAGAACAGAACAAAAAGAATCGAGTAGAGTCACATAGAGTCGAATACTGCCAAAAAGAGCCGAATAGAGTGGAAAAGAGCTGAATAGAACCGAATCGAGTTTAATGGAGGAGAAAGGAGATGAATCGAGCCGATATGACCCGAATCAGGTCGAATTCCGTTCAAGTGTGTCGAATAGCATAGAACAGATTACAGTAGGCTAAGTTAGGGTAGGGTAGGGTAGAATAGAGTGCAGTAGAACAGAACAGAAGAGAAGAGAACACAACTGAAAGAATAGAATAGGGTCGAGACGAGCAGAGTATAGAAGAGTAGAGTAGAGTAGAGTCGAATATTGCCGAATAGAGCCAAAGACAGCCAAATAGAGCCCAAAAGAGCTAAATCGATAGAAACCAAGACAAATCACGCCGAATCCCGTGGAATCATGCTGTATCGCGTCGAATCCCGTCGAATTGCATTGAATCTGATCAGTTCCAATCCAATCCATTAGAATAGACTAGAGTAGGGTAGAGTCCAATACAATACAGTAGAGAATAGTTTAGGATGGAGTAGAATGGTGTAGCATGGAGTCGAGTGGAGTCGAAAAGAGATAATAGAGTTGAGTAGAGTCTAACAGAGCCGAATAGAGCCTATTCGAGCTGACTAGAGCCGAATGGAGCCGATTAGAGCTGAATCGAACCGATTTGAGCCGATTGGGGATGAATGGAGTGGAAAGGAGCCGATTTGAGCTGAATCGCATCGAGATGCGTGGAATCGAATCCAGTAGAATAGATTAGATTAGGGTAGGATGGAATAGAGTAGAATTGAACACAGTAGAAGAGAATGGAAAGAATACAATAGAATAGAGTAGAAAAGGGTAGAGCAGAGCAGAATAGTGTAGAGTAGAATAGAGTAGAGTAGAACAGAGTCGAATCAAGCTGAATGGAGATGAAACGAGACAAATCGCGTCGGATGGAGTCGAATCCCATCGAATCAATTACAGTAGGGTATAGTAGAATAGCGTAGAATGGAGTAGAATGGTGTGCAATGGAATCGAGTAGAGTAGAAAAGAGCTGAAGAGAGCCGAAGAGGGCCGAAGAGGGCCAAATCGAGCTGAATTGAGCGAAATCGAGCCGAATCCAGTGAGTCGAGCCTAATGGAGCCGAATCGAGCCTAATCAAGCCGAATCGACACTATTCGAGACAAATGGGGCCGAATGGACATGAATCACACTGATTCGGCCCCTAGTCGCCTCAAAATTTGTCGAATTCAATGGAATAGACTAGAGTAGGGGAGGTTCGGGTAGGCTAGGGTAGGGTAGAATGGAGTAGAATAGAATAAAACAGGACAGAACACAACAAAATAGAACAGAACAACACAGAACGAATACAGAAACGAGGAGGCTAGAGTAGAGTAGAGGGGAATAGAGTAGAGTAGAGTAGATTCGAACAGAGCCAAATCGAGCCGAATCGCGTCGAAATGGGTTGAATCAAATCCAATCAAATGGATTACACTACCTTAGAGTTGGGTAGCGTAGGGTAGGGTAGAATAGAGTAGACTAGTACAGAACACAGTAGAAACAATACAATAGAATAGAGAAGATTAGACTACAGTAGAATAGAGCTGAATAGAGCCAAATGCAGACGAAACGAGAGGAATCGTGTAGAAGCAATTAGAGTGGTGCTGGGTAGGGTAGAGCAGAATAGAGTAGAATAGTGTAGAATAGTGTGGAATGAATAGAATGGAGTAGAATGGAGTCAAATAGAAACGAATAGAGTAGAAAAGAGTCGAATAGAGCAGAATAGGGCCGAAGAACGCCAAATCGAGCAGATTCGAAGCGATTCAAGCCAAAACAAGCTGAATGGAGCCTAACTGAGCCGAATAGAGCCAAATCGAGCCGAATCGAGCCGACTCAAGCTTCATCGCCTCGAATCGCGTTCAATGCGTCAAATCCAATCGAGACGTATAGATTAGAGAAGGGGAGGGGAGGGCAGGGGAGGGTAGAATAGAACAGAGTAGAGTGGAATAGAAGAGATTAGAACAGAATAGAAGGAATAGAATCGAGTAGAATAGAGTGGAAAAGAGTAGAGTCGAATACAGTCGAATAGAGCCGACTAAGCTGAATAGAGACGAATGGAGCTGAATACAGCCGAAAAGAGCTGTATACTGCCGAATCACACCTAATCGAGCGGAATCAAGCAGAATCGCACTGACTGTCACCGAACAGCGTCGAATCGAATCAGGTCGAATCGAGTCGAGCCACATCGTTTTGAATCAAACAAGGTCAAATCGCTTCATATTGTGTCGAATCCCACGGAATCACGTCGAATAACTTCGAATCGTGTGAAACCTCAGAGAATCCTACTGAATCACGTCGAGTCGCATGGAATCTCATCAAATCCCTTCGGATCTTGCCGAATCCAGTCAAGTCATATCAAATCGCTTTGCACGGAATCGAATTGAATCCAATAGATTAAAGTAGGCTAGGTTCGGGTGGGGTGCCGTAGGGTCGGGTAGGGTAGAATAGAATAGAGTACAACAGAGTAGGAGAGAACAGAACAGAACAGAAAGAATACAACAGAACAGAATAGAGTCAAAGAGAGAGAACATAGCCGAATTGAGCCGAGTGGAGACAAAACGAGACGAATCACGTCCGGTTGCTTCGAATCGCGTCAAATCAAATCGAATCGATTAGAAGAGATGAGGGTAGGGAAGGGTAGAATAGAATAGAGGAAAATAGTGAAGAATGGTGTGGAATGGAATAGAATGGAATTGAACGGAGTCCAATAAAGACGGATAGATATGAATAGAGTACAAAAGAGTCTAATAGAGCAGAATAGGGCCGGATAGGGCCAAATAAGGCCTAATTGAGCAGAATCCAGCAGAATCGATGGAATTCGAGCCTAATCGAGCCGAATGGAGTGAAATGGAGTCAAGTCGAGCCGAATAGAGCCGATGCGAACTGAATCGAGCTGATTCAAGCCTAATCGCGTCAAATCGCGTGGAAATACGTCACATCGAATCTAATCAAATAGATTAGGGGAGGGGCGGGTGGGTAGAATAGAACAGAATAGTACAGAATAGAAAGAATAGAATATAGTACAGTAGGGTAGAGTAGAGAGAGTAAAGCAGAGAAGAGTAGAGCAGAGTAGAATTGAGTCAAATAGAGTCAAATAGTGCAAGATATAGCTGAATAGAGCCAATTCTGGCCGAATCGAGTCACATGGAAACAAAACGAGATGAATCACACCGAATTGCTTCGAATCGCATCCAATCGAATAGATTAGAGTAACGTAGGGTAGAGTAGAACAGAATAGAGTAGAATAGCGTAGAATGGAGAAGAGTGGAGTCAAATGGAGTCGAACGGAGACAAATAGAGTAGAAAAGAGTCGAATCGAGCCAAATAGGGCCGAATAAGGCTGAACCGAGTGGAAACGAGCTGAATTGAAGCGATTCGAGCCAAATCGAGCTGAATCGAGCCGACTCAAGCATGATGGTGTCCAGTCGCATCGAAATGCTTTGAATCGAATCAAATGGAAGAGATTAGAATAGGTTAGGGTAGGGTAGTTTATGATAGGAAGACTAGGGTAGATGCAAGTAGAACACATTAGAGTAGACAAGAGAAGGCTAGAGTAGAAGCCTAGACTAGTAAGCTGGACTAGTCAGCTAGACTAGTGGCATAGAGCAGTAGCCTAGACAACTAGTCTTGAATGGTACCCTAAGTCAGTAATCTGAACGAGTACCCTTGCCTTAACTAGTAGTCCTAACAAGTACCCTTGCCTTAAGCAGTAGTCTTCACTAGTACCCTTGCCTTCACTAGTAGTATGTCCTTAACAAGTAGCCTGAACGGGTACCCTTGCCTTAACCAGTACCCTCAACAAGTACCCATGCCTTAACTAGTAGCCTGGCCTTAACTAGTACCCTGGCCTTAACTAGTAGCCTGAACTAGTACACTTGCCTTAAGGAGTACCCTTGCCCGAACTACTCCCCTTAATTAGGACCCTTATTGAGTAACCCTAAGTAGTAGAGTATGGTACGGTGGGGTAGCATAGGGTAGGGAAGCATACGGTGGAACAGAGAAAATAGAAGGAAATAGAATAGAACAGCATAGGTCAGGGTAGGTTAGCTTAGTGCAGGGTATGGTAGAGTAGCATAGGATGGAATAGAGAAAATAGAAAAGGAGACTAGAAAAGAGCAGACTAGATTAGGATAGGGTAGGGTGGGGGAGGGTTGTGTAGAATACAGTAGTGTAGAATGGAATAGAATGGTGTGGAATGGAGTCGAATGGATTCGAACAGAGATGAATAGAGTAGAAAAGAGTTGAAGAGAGCCGAATAACGCTGAATAGGACCAAATATGGCCGAAATGAGCCGAATCGAGTCGAGTCGACCAGATTCGGGATGAATGGAGCCTAGTGGAGCTGAAATGAGCCAAATAGAGACAAACTGAACCCAGCAAAATCGAGTCAAAACACACTTAATTGCATCCTATTGCATCGGATCTCGTCGAATTCCATCAAATCCCACCAAACCGCATCAAATCTCGCGGAATCTCACCGAATCCCGTCGAATTGTCTCAAATCGGGTCGAATGGTGTCCAACTGAATGGAATTGAATTAAATTGAATAGATTAGAGTAGTGTAGGTTAGGCTGGGATTCAGTAGGGAAGGGCACAGAAGAATAGAATAGAGTAGAACAGAAGAGAATACCAAGAGTAGAATGGAGTAGAGTTGAGTAGAGTGGAATAGTCAGAGTCGGGTAGTGCAGAATATAGATGAATAGATCCAATTCAAGCCGAATCGATTCGAATGGAGAGGAAAGGGAACAAATCGTGATGAATCGAATTGATTAGAATAGATTAGAGTAGGGTAGGGTAGAACAGAATAGAATAGAGTAGAAAAGAGTAGAATGGTGTGGAATGGAGTTGAATGGAGCCAAATAGAGACAAATAAAGTAGAAAGGGCTGAGTAGAGCTGAACAGGGCTGAATAAGGTTCACTCGAGCCTAATTATGCTGAATTGAGCAGAATCGAGACGAATTGACCCGATTCAAGCCAAATAGAGCTAAATCGAGCCGATTCAAGCCTAATCACATGGAATCGCGTCGAAATGCGTTGAATCGAATAGATTAGTGTAGAGGAGGGTACGGCAGGAGAGGCTAGACTACAACACAACAGAACACAATAGAAAGAAGAGAATAGAATTAAGTAGAGTCGGGTCCAGTAGAATAGAGTCAAATCGAGTTGACGAGAGCTGAAAAGAGCCAAACAGAGCTGAATACAGCCGAATTGACCAAATTCAAGGTGAATCGAGATGAATCATGTCCAGTCGTTTGAAATGTGTCGAATCGAATCAAATGGATTAGTGTGGGGAAGGTAAGGTTAGGGTAGGGTAGAGAAGAATAGAATAGAGTAGAATAGAACAGAACAAAAAGAATCGAGTAGAGTCACATAGAGTCGAATACTGCCAAAAAGAGCCGAATAGAGTGGAAAAGAGCTGAATAGAACCGAATCGAGTTTAATGGAGGAGAAAGGAGATGAATCGAGCCGATATGACCCGAATCAGGTCGAATTCCGTTCAAGTGTGTCGAATAGCATAGAACAGATTACAGTAGGCTAAGTTAGGGTAGGGTAGGGTAGAATAGAGTGCAGTAGAACAGAACAGAAGAGAAGAGAACACAACTGAAAGAATAGAATAGGGTCGAGACGAGCAGAGTATAGAAGAGTAGAGTAGAGTAGAGTCGAATATTGCCGAATAGAGCCAAAGACAGCCAAATAGAGCCCAAAAGAGCTAAATCGATAGAAACCAAGACAAATCACGCCGAATCCCGTGGAATCATGCTGTATCGCGTCGAATCCCGTCGAATTGCATTGAATCTGATCAGTTCCAATCCAATCCATTAGAATAGACTAGAGTAGGGTAGAGTCCAATACAATACAGTAGAGAATAGTTTAGGATGGAGTAGAATGGTGTAGCATGGAGTCGAGTGGAGTCGAAAAGAGATAATAGAGTTGAGTAGAGTCTAACAGAGCCGAATAGAGCCTATTCGAGCTGACTAGAGCCGAATGGAGCCGATTAGAGCTGAATCGAACCGATTTGAGCCGATTGGGGATGAATGGAGTGGAAAGGAGCCGATTTGAGCTGAATCGCATCGAGATGCGTGGAATCGAATCCAGTAGAATAGATTAGATTAGGGTAGGATGGAATAGAGTAGAATTGAACACAGTAGAAGAGAATGGAAAGAATACAATAGAATAGAGTAGAAAAGGGTAGAGCAGAGCAGAATAGTGTAGAGTAGAATAGAGTAGAGTAGAACAGAGTCGAATCAAGCTGAATGGAGATGAAACGAGACAAATCGCGTCGGATGGAGTCGAATCCCATCGAATCAATTACAGTAGGGTATAGTAGAATAGCGTAGAATGGAGTAGAATGGTGTGCAATGGAATCGAGTAGAGTAGAAAAGAGCTGAAGAGAGCCGAAGAGGGCCGAAGAGGGCCAAATCGAGCTGAATTGAGCGAAATCGAGCCGAATCCAGTGAGTCGAGCCTAATGGAGCCGAATCGAGCCTAATCAAGCCGAATCGACACTATTCGAGACAAATGGGGCCGAATGGACATGAATCACACTGATTCGGCCCCTAGTCGCCTCAAAATTTGTCGAATTCAATGGAATAGACTAGAGTAGGGGAGGTTCGGGTAGGCTAGGGTAGGGTAGAATGGAGTAGAATAGAATAAAACAGGACAGAACACAACAAAATAGAACAGAACAACACAGAACGAATACAGAAACGAGGAGGCTAGAGTAGAGTAGAGGGGAATAGAGTAGAGTAGAGTAGATTCGAACAGAGCCAAATCGAGCCGAATCGCGTCGAAATGGGTTGAATCAAATCCAATCAAATGGATTACACTACCTTAGAGTTGGGTAGCGTAGGGTAGGGTAGAATAGAGTAGACTAGTACAGAACACAGTAGAAACAATACAATAGAATAGAGAAGATTAGACTACAGTAGAATAGAGCTGAATAGAGCCAAATGCAGACGAAACGAGAGGAATCGTGTAGAAGCAATTAGAGTGGTGCTGGGTAGGGTAGAGCAGAATAGAGTAGAATAGTGTAGAATAGTGTGGAATGAATAGAATGGAGTAGAATGGAGTCAAATAGAAACGAATAGAGTAGAAAAGAGTCGAATAGAGCAGAATAGGGCCGAAGAACGCCAAATCGAGCAGATTCGAAGCGATTCAAGCCAAAACAAGCTGAATGGAGCCTAACTGAGCCGAATAGAGCCAAATCGAGCCGAATCGAGCCGACTCAAGCTTCATCGCCTCGAATCGCGTTCAATGCGTCAAATCCAATCGAGACGTATAGATTAGAGAAGGGGAGGGGAGGGCAGGGGAGGGTAGAATAGAACAGAGTAGAGTGGAATAGAAGAGATTAGAACAGAATAGAAGGAATAGAATCGAGTAGAATAGAGTGGAAAAGAGTAGAGTCGAATACAGTCGAATAGAGCCGACTAAGCTGAATAGAGACGAATGGAGCTGAATACAGCCGAAAAGAGCTGTATACTGCCGAATCACACCTAATCGAGCGGAATCAAGCAGAATCGCACTGACTGTCACCGAACAGCGTCGAATCGAATCAGGTCGAATCGAGTCGAGCCACATCGTTTTGAATCAAACAAGGTCAAATCGCTTCATATCGTGTCGAATCCCACGGAATCACGTCGAATAACTTCGAATCGTGTGAAACCTCAGAGAATCCTACTGAATCACGTCGAGTCGCATGGAATCTCATCAAATCCCTTCGGATCTTGCCGAATCCAGTCAAGTCATATCAAATCGCTTTGCTCGGAATCGAATTGAATCAATAGATTAAAGTAGGCTAGGTTCGGGTGGGGTGCCGTAGGGTCGGGTAGGGTAGAATAGAATAGAGTACAACAGAGTAGGAGAGAACAGAACAGAACAGAAAGAATACAACAGAACAGAATAGAGTCAAAGAGAGAGAACATAGCCGAATTGAGCCGATGTGGAGACAAAACGAGACGAATCACGTCCGGTTTGCTTCGAATCGCGTCAAATCAAATCGAATCGATTAGAAGAGATGAGGGTAGGGAAGGGTAGAATTGAATAGAGGAAAATAGTGAAGAATGGTGTGGAATGGAATAGAATGGATTGAACGGAGTCCAATAAGACGGATAGATATGAATAGAGTACAAAAGAGTCTAATAGAGCAGAATAGGGCCGGATAGGGCCAAATAAGGCCTAATTGAGCAGAATCCAGCAGAATCGATGGAATTCGAGGCCTAATCGAGCCGAATGGAGTGAAATGGAGTCAAGTCGAGCCGAATAGAGCCGATGCGAACTGAATCGAGCTGATTCAAGCCTAATCGCGTCAAATCGCGTGGAAATACGTCACATCGAATCTAATCAAATAGATTAGGGGAGGGGCGGGTGGGTAGAATAGAACAGAATAGTACAGAATAGAAAGAATAGAATATAGTACAGTAGGGTAGAGTAGAGAGAGTAAAGCAGAGAAGAGTAGAGCAGAGTAGAATTGAGTCAAATAGAGTCAAATAGTGCAAGATATAGCTGAATAGAGCCAATTCTGGCCGAATCGAGTCACATGGAAACATAACGAGATGAATCACACCGAATTGCTTCGAATCGGCATCCAATCGAATAGATTAGAGTAACGTAGGGTAGAGTAGAACAGAATAGAGTAGAATAGCGTAGAATGGAGAAGAGTGGAGTCAAATGGAGTCGAACGGAGACAAATAGAGTAGAAAAGAGTCGAATCGAGCCAAATAGGGCCGAATAAGGCTGAACCGAGTGGAAACGAGCTGAATTGAGCGATTCGAGCCAATCGAGCTGAATCGAGCCGACTCAAGCATGATGGTGTCCAGTCGCATCGAAATGCTTTGAATCGAATCAAATGGAAGAGATTAGAATAGGTTAGGGTAGGGTAGTTTATGATAGGAAGACTAGGGTAGATGCAAGGTAGAACACATTAGAGTAGACAAGAGAAGGCTAGAGTAGAAGCCTAGACTAGTAAGCTGGACTAGTCAGCTAGACTAGTGGCATAGAGCAGTAGCCTAGACAACTAGTCTTGAATGGTACCCTAAGTCAGTAATCTGAACGAGTACAATACTATCTCTCTATGGTCCTAACAAGTACCCTTGCCTTAAGCAGTAGTCTTCACTAGTACCCTTGCCTTCACTAGTAGTATGTCCTTAACAAGTAGCCTGAACGGGTACCCTTGCCTTAACCAGTACCCTCAACAAGTACCCATGCCTTAACTAGTAGCCTGGCCTTAACTAGTACCCTGGCCTTAACTAGTAGCCTGAACTAGTACACTTGCCTTAAGGAGTACCCTTGCCCGAACTACTCCCCTTAATTAGGACCCTTATTGAGTAACCCTAAGTAGTAGAGTATGGTACGGTGGGGTAGCATAGGGTAGGGAAGCATACGGTGGAACAGAGAAAATAGAAGGAAATAGAATAGAACAGCATAGGTCAGGGTAGGTTAGCTTAGTGCAGGGTATGGTAGAGTAGCATAGGATGGAATAGAGAAAATAGAAAAGGAGACTAGAAAAGAGCAGACTAGATTAGGATAGGGTAGGGTGGGGGAGGGTTGTGTAGAATACAGTAGTGTAGAATGGAATAGAATGGTGTGGAATGGAGTCGAATGGATTCGAACAGAGATGAATAGAGTAGAAAAGAGTTGAAGAGAGCCGAATAACGCTGAATAGGACCAAATATGGCCGAAATGAGCCGAATCGAGTCGAGTCGACCAGATTCGGGATGAATGGAGCCTAGTGGAGCTGAAATGAGCCAAATAGAGACAAACTGAACCCAGCAAAATCGAGTCAAAACACACTTAATTGCATCCTATTGCATCGGATCTCGTCGAATTCCATCAAATCCCACCAAACCGCATCAAATCTCGCGGAATCTCACCGAATCCCGTCGAATTGTCTCAAATCGGGTCGAATGGTGTCCAACTGAATGGAATTGAATTAAATTGAATAGATTAGAGTAGTGTAGGTTAGGCTGGGATTCAGTAGGGAAGGGCACAGAAGAATAGAATAGAGTAGAACAGAAGAGAATACCAAGAGTAGAATGGAGTAGAGTTGAGTAGAGTGGAATAGTCAGAGTCGGGTAGTGCAGAATATAGATGAATAGATCCAATTCAAGCCGAATCGATTCGAATGGAGAGGAAAGGGAACAAATCGTGATGAATCGAATTGATTAGAATAGATTAGAGTAGGGTAGGGTAGAACAGAATAGAATAGAGTAGAAAAGAGTAGAATGGTGTGGAATGGAGTTGAATGGAGCCAAATAGAGACAAATAAAGTAGAAAGGGCTGAGTAGAGCTGAACAGGGCTGAATAAGGTTCACTCGAGCCTAATTATGCTGAATTGAGCAGAATCGAGACGAATTGACCCGATTCAAGCCAAATAGAGCTAAATCGAGCCGATTCAAGCCTAATCACATGGAATCGCGTCGAAATGCGTTGAATCGAATAGATTAGTGTAGAGGAGGGTACGGCAGGAGAGGCTAGACTACAACACAACAGAACACAATAGAAAGAAGAGAATAGAATTAAGTAGAGTCGGGTCCAGTAGAATAGAGTCAAATCGAGTTGACGAGAGCTGAAAAGAGCCAAACAGAGCTGAATACAGCCGAATTGACCAAATTCAAGGTGAATCGAGATGAATCATGTCCAGTCGTTTGAAATGTGTCGAATCGAATCAAATGGATTAGTGTGGGGAAGGTAAGGTTAGGGTAGGGTAGAGAAGAATAGAATAGAGTAGAATAGAACAGAACAAAAAGAATCGAGTAGAGTCACATAGAGTCGAATACTGCCAAAAAGAGCCGAATAGAGTGGAAAAGAGCTGAATAGAACCGAATCGAGTTTAATGGAGGAGAAAGGAGATGAATCGAGCCGATATGACCCGAATCAGGTCGAATTCCGTTCAAGTGTGTCGAATAGCATAGAACAGATTACAGTAGGCTAAGTTAGGGTAGGGTAGGGTAGAATAGAGTGCAGTAGAACAGAACAGAAGAGAAGAGAACACAACTGAAAGAATAGAATAGGGTCGAGACGAGCAGAGTATAGAAGAGTAGAGTAGAGTAGAGTCGAATATTGCCGAATAGAGCCAAAGACAGCCAAATAGAGCCCAAAAGAGCTAAATCGATAGAAACCAAGACAAATCACGCCGAATCCCGTGGAATCATGCTGTATCGCGTCGAATCCCGTCGAATTGCATTGAATCTGATCAGTTCCAATCCAATCCATTAGAATAGACTAGAGTAGGGTAGAGTCCAATACAATACAGTAGAGAATAGTTTAGGATGGAGTAGAATGGTGTAGCATGGAGTCGAGTGGAGTCGAAAAGAGATAATAGAGTTGAGTAGAGTCTAACAGAGCCGAATAGAGCCTATTCGAGCTGACTAGAGCCGAATGGAGCCGATTAGAGCTGAATCGAACCGATTAATACTATCTCGCTATGAATGGAGTGGAAAGGAGCCGATTTGAGCTGAATCGCATCGAGATGCGTGGAATCGAATCCAGTAGAATAGATTAGATTAGGGTAGGATGGAATAGAGTAGAATTGAACACAGTAGAAGAGAATGGAAAGAATACAATAGAATAGAGTAGAAAAGGGTAGAGCAGAGCAGAATAGTGTAGAGTAGAATAGAGTAGAGTAGAACAGAGTCGAATCAAGCTGAATGGAGATGAAACGAGACAAATCGCGTCGGATGGAGTCGAATCCCATCGAATCAATTACAGTAGGGTATAGTAGAATAGCGTAGAATGGAGTAGAATGGTGTGCAATGGAATCGAGTAGAGTAGAAAAGAGCTGAAGAGAGCCGAAGAGGGCCGAAGAGGCCAAATCGAGCTGAATTGAGCGAAATCGAGCCGAATCCAGTGAGTCGAGCCTAATGGAGCCGAATCGAGCCTAATCAAGCCGAATCGACACTATTCGAGACAAATGGGGCCGAATGGACATGAATCACACTGATTCGGCCCCTAGTCGCCTCAAAATTTGTCGAATTCAATGGAATAGACTAGAGTAGGGGAGGTTCGGGTAGGCTAGGGTAGGGTAGAATGGAGTAGAATAGAATAAAACAGGACAGAACACAACAAAATAGAACAGAACAACACAGAACGAATACAGAAACGAGGAGGCTAGAGTAGAGTAGAGGGGAATAGAGTAGAGTAGAGTAGATTCGAACAGAGCCAAATCGAGCCGAATCGCGTCGAAATGGGTTGAATCAAATCCAATCAAATGGATTACACTACCTTAGAGTTGGGTAGCGTAGGGTAGGGTAGAATAGAGTAGACTAGTACAGAACACAGTAGAAACAATACAATAGAATAGAGAAGATTAGACTACAGTAGAATAGAGCTGAATAGAGCCAAATGCAGACGAAACGAGAGGAATCGTGTAGAAGCAATTAGAGTGGTGCTGGGTAGGGTAGAGCAGAATAGAGTAGAATAGTGTAGAATAGTGTGGAATGAATAGAATGGAGTAGAATGGAGTCAAATAGAAACGAATAGAGTAGAAAAGAGTCGAATAGAGCAGAATAGGGCCGAAGAACGCCAAATCGAGCAGATTCGAAGCGATTCAAGCCAAAACAAGCTGAATGGAGCCTAACTGAGCCGAATAGAGCCAAATCGAGCCGAATCGAGCCGACTCAAGCTTCATCGCCTCGAATCGCGTTCAATGCGTCAAATCCAATCGAGACGTATAGATTAGAGAAGGGGAGGGGAGGGCAGGGGAGGGTAGAATAGAACAGAGTAGAGTGGAATAGAAGAGATTAGAACAGAATAGAAGGAATAGAATCGAGTAGAATAGAGTGGAAAAGAGTAGAGTCGAATACAGTCGAATAGAGCCGACTAAGCTGAATAGAGACGAATGGAGCTGAATACAGCCGAAAAGAGCTGTATACTGCCGAATCACACCTAATCGAGCGGAATCAAGCAGAATCGCACTGACTGTCACCGAACAGCGTCGAATCGAATCAGGTCGAATCGAGTCGAGCCACATCGTTTTGAATCAAACAAGGTCAAATCGCTTCATATCGTGTCGAATCCCACGGAATCACGTCGAATAACTTCGAATCGTGTGAAACCTCAGAGAATCCTACTGAATCACGTCGAGTCGCATGGAATCTCATCAAATCCCTTCGGATCTTGCCGAATCCAGTCAAGTCATATCAAATCGCTTTGCACGGAATCGAATTGAATCCAATAGATTAAAGTAGGCTAGGTTCGGGTGGGGTGCCGTAGGGTCGGGTAGGGTAGAATAGAATAGAGTACAACAGAGTAGGAGAGAACAGAACAGAACAGAAAGAATACAACAGAACAGAATAGAGTCAAAGAGAGAGAACATAGCCGAATTGAGCCGGAAGTGGAGACAAAACGAGACGAATCACGTCCGGTTGCTTCGAATCGCGTCAAATCAAATCGAATCGATTAGAAGAGATGAGGGTAGGGAAGGGTAGAATAGAATAGAGGAAAATAGTGAAGAATGGTGTGGAATGGAATAGAATGGAATTGAACGGAGTCCAATAAAGACGGATAGATATGAATAGAGTACAAAAGAGTCTAATAGAGCAGAATAGGGCCGGATAGGGCCAAATAAGGCCTAATTGAGCAGAATCCAGCAGAATCGATGGAATTCGAGCCTAATCGAGCCGAATGGAGTGAAATGGAGTCAAGTCGAGCCGAATAGAGCCGATGCGAACTGAATCGAGCTGATTCAAGGCCTAATCGCGTCAAATCGCGTGGAAATACGTCACATCGAATCTAATCAAATAGATTAGGGGAGGGGCGGGTGGGTAGAATAGAACAGAATAGTACAGAATAGAAAGAATAGAATATAGTACAGTAGGGTAGAGTAGAGAGAGTAAAGCAGAGAAGAGTAGAGCAGAGTAGAATTGAGTCAAATAGAGTCAAATAGTGCAAGATATAGCTGAATAGAGCCAATTCTGGCCGAATCGAGTCACATGGAAACAAAACGAGATGAATCACACCGAATTGCTTCGAATCGCATCCAATCGAATAGATTAGAGTAACGTAGGGTAGAGTAGAACAGAATAGAGTAGAATAGCGTAGAATGGAGAAGAGTGGAGTCAAATGGAGTCGAACGGAGACAAATAGAGTAGAAAAGAGTCGAATCGAGCCAAATAGGGCCGAATAAGGCTGAACCGAGTGGAAACGAGCTGAATTGAAGCGATTCGAGCCAAATCGAGCTGAATCGAGCCGACTCAAGCATGATGGTGTCCAGTCGCATCGAAATGCTTTGAATCGAATCAAATGGAAGAGATTAGAATAGGTTAGGGTAGGGTAGTTTATGATAGGAAGACTAGGGTAGATGCAAGTAAATACTATCTCTCTATG